>NC_079900.1:11935033-12022533 GCF_024868665.1 Triplophysa rosa | reverse complement strand
TCAGAAGCATTAGTTTTGCTTGTTGATGTTTCTATACACTTCGAGTTGAGTTAACCTGTGCCAAATTCAATTGAATAAGTATGATTTGGAGCGGCACCTACCTCTCTATAAAGGGTGCAACAGCTGAAAATGCATATCAAAGTAAAAACCAAGACATGAGGTCAAAAGAACTGCCAGTAGAGCTTTGACACAGGATTGTATCAAGGCACAGATCTGGGGAAGACTTCTGAAAAAAATCTGCTGTATTGAAGGTTCACAGAAGCATGTAGCCTCCATTTATCCTCAATGAAAGAGGTTTGGAACCACCAGATCTCTTACTTGACCTGACCTCCTGTCCAAACTGAGCCATCGATGAGGAAGGGTCTTGGTTAGAGCGGTGACCAAGAAGCTGATGATCACTCTGGTTGAGCTCCATGATCATATATGGAGACGGGAGAAACTTACAGAAGGACAAACATCACTGCAACACTCCACCAATCTGGGCTTTATGGCTTAGTGGCCAGACTCAAGCCTTTGCTCAGTGAAGACACGTGGAAACTTGAAATATGCAAAAACGTACTTCAACGAATCTTTCAAACTGTCAGAAACAAGATATTCTGGTCTGATGAATCTCAGATTCATGCATCATGTCTGGAGAAAAACAAGCACTGCTCAACACCTGTACAATACCGTCTGAACAGTAAAGTGTAGTGGAAACAGCATCATGATGTGGGGTTTTTTCAGCTTCAGGGACTGTACACAAAATACAGAGATAATGGTCATGAAAACCTAGCCCAGAACATTCAGAACCTCGGACGGGGCAGAAGGTTCATTCTCCAACATGACAATGATCCTAAGCACACAGCTAAAACAATGCAAGAGTGGCTTATGGACAACTCTGTCTATGTCCTTGAGTGGCCCAGCTAGTGCTTGAACCCAACTGAACATCTCTGTAGAAACCTGAAAATGTCTGTCTACTGATGATCTCCATCCAACCTGACAGAGTTTGAGAGGATCTGAGGAGAAGAATGACAGAAAATTGCCAAATGCAGATGTGTAAAGCTTTTCACATCAAAAAGATTTGAGTCTGTAAAGGCGCTATAACCATTTTCTGAGTTGAGGGTATGAATACTTATGCAATGTACTTATTTTAGTTTTTTATTTTTAATAAATTTGCAAAGCTGTCAAAAATCAGTTTTTTGTTTTGTCATTATTGTGCATGGAGTGTAGATTAATGTAAAAAATAATCATTTAAAGTAGTTTAAGATAAGGCAGCAGCATAACAAAATGTGAATAAAATGAAGGGGGATGAATACTTTTGCAAGCCACTGTATTTCTATCTACATACGCCGTGGGTCCCCTTGCATGGAATCCACCATGTCGTTTCTACAGCCCTAAACGGACCAACTGCTCTGCAAAATCTAGCACCGCTAGATGTCGCTAAATTTCATACACTGGACCTTTAAGTCAATAAACAATGGACAGATGATGATGTACATGGACAAGCAACAACATAAAATAAGATAAGATGAAAATTTGAATGCTTGCAATTAGGCTCCACTTCACAGACTTAATCTGAGGGTGTGGAGGTACGATAAAATGAATGTCCACGTTGGCTGTTTGCTCCTTGTTCTGTAATTTTAGCCACTGTTGAGGACAGCAGCAGTGTAATCCCTTCATAATTACCTTCTGATCAAACATAATTTATCTCTCCAGCACTGACAGTAATTGAAACCTGGGATGGACTGCACTTCACATTAAGCAGACTTAAGAAGACTTAGTCATAATTAGTCATGCGTTTATTCGAGCGGAGAGCGAATCAATGTGAAAACTGATAGAATAGAAAGAATTGTGAAACCTTAAACTATGACACTAAAATATAAACAGGATTAACCATGACTCTCGTTATCTGAGAGATCATTTATGCTTGGTTTACTATCTCTCCCAGACAGTGACAACATTGCTGGTTGTAAAGGTTATAAATCTCTGCAGAAACAAGATCGCCCTCTGCCCTGTCTGTCTCTTCCTTGTGCGCGCTCTCTCTCTCTTTATCTCACATCATAAAAGGAGGAAAGTGTATCTTTGACCTGCAGCTATGGACGGAGGCTGTTTCTATTTATCGTCGCAGCTTCTGAAAGACTCTGTCACTCCGTCTTTGGATCTTTTAGTTTTTGCCCACTTTTCTTTTTTTGCCTGGTATTTCCCTTCAATGTCAGTTAATCTGAAAATGATCAATCAATGTGTTTCTTTGCTTAATTATCCTTTCTAAACTGTGGTTTCACTTGTTTGGAAAACTCAAGAAAAGAGAGAAATGTAAATCATTAAATTAAAACTCATTTTTTTTAAGGTTGCGTGATAGCACCTCAGGAATACAGAGTTAGAAAAATACTGTGACTTTAAAATGATTGCTGTTATGTGGTGCAGGATGTGTGCATGTAGAGAGATCAGCGAAAGAGAAAAAAAGTGAGATTTCACTTGTGCAAAGAAAGATTTCCGTTAACCAAAAAATGCCCAAAACATCTAAGCAAAAGCAATCATGTTCCTGTATACAGATTGTGGGTAATATAGCATGAACTAAAATGTTTTCATTTAGCATTCACTTTTAAAATGTCCATAAAACAATAATACACGAACCTGCCAATATACATAGTAAGCCCAATGTTAAAAAAACTAGCAAATTTAGAGGTCTTATTATTAACTTACAGTAGAATAAAAACAAAACACGTCAAGTGCCCACCATGACTGAAAAAACATGTTCACGTGTCTGCACATAAACATGCGTGTGTCCTCTCACATACATGCCGTGTTCTCACACTAATCGTCGCTTGTGAGAGAAAGTGTGCGGTATTTCCACTCTGATTGCTCCCTGATGAGTGTGTAATACGGTAGAATGGAGGGGCGGCTCTGTGTGTTAACCCAGTAATAAAATCCCCCTCTTTAAAGAGGACTCACAGAAGCACAATTACCCTTCTGACATCTCTTACTGCATGATTTATGAAAAGAATATTACTCCGCAACTCAGCTCCCTCTCCCTCTTTCACACATCTCCTTACAGTGTAGAAAGAGTCTGAAAACTGAACTGATTGAGGGAAAGAGGAGTTTAGATTTGATGTGAAACAGAAGTGAGTGTGGGTGTGGAACTGGGGGAGCGGGACAAAGGGACGAAAAAAAGAGGAAAGCGAACGAAATTACGGAAAAGTGAAAAGCTCCTCGTGAGTTTCTTGGCTGTCTGGTCACCTGTCATGTGTGAACAAGCTTTCAGCTTAGATAATCATCACCTCATCCACCACTAATTGGCCATATGTGTCATCAGTGGATGTCACAAGTGCAGGAGTGTGTCTGTGCATTTATAGAGCTATGCTTTATTATACGTACTGTATGTATTATATAACAATATATATATATAACAATAACTTCCTGTGCATGGGCACATATGGCATATGACATCCACATCTGGATAATTCACAAATAATTTTTCACAAATGATGTTTTCTTTTAGGGTTAGGGTTCAGGTTTAGGTCAAGGTCGTCTATAATACCTGGAGAAAGCGATAAAGTAGCATTCTCATTTATTTCAATGACAGTTGATCAGCGGGGTCAGAACCCCCCAGAAGTAAGAGATTTGAAATCTGCCATCTGGCACCACAAGACACATACAATCTCAAGCACTTCAGTCTATACTGACTGTGCATGAGCTCTCACATCAAAGCCAGAAAAGTCGACAATATGAGTCCATTTTCTTATAAAAGCCTTCAAAAGAAAAAATAAATAAGTAAAAATAAATTAGCTTAGAATAAATTAAGTGTGTGTGTGTGTGTGTAGAAACCAATGTCAAAGAGGTTAATAGATCAGTGATTAATACGCCAGCTTTCATTATAGCCATAATTAATTAAATGCGGGTTGTTGTTGATACAGTATTTATTCACACAATTCTAATAGCAAGAGGGCAAATACGCCTGAGTGCACAGTCAAGTCAGTAAAGTGAAATGTGAGTATTCCTGATAGCTAGGACGGACAAGCTATGATGTGCTGATCAGCAGCAGGGCCTGAGCTGTGAGTCACAGTATAGTGATGTTTGCCCTGACATCAACACTATCACCACACTCGCACTTAGCACTTGTGTGACGGAGAAGTTTTGAGCGTCATTGTTTATCTGGAACCGCTTTAATATTGTACTCGTCCAGATACTGGAGAGAGAGAGAGCGAGATTCATATTGACATCTTTTGTTACTGTTTTGGGGACTCAGTAATGAATAGGGAATTATGTTAAAAATGAAAAATCTTAGATTATAACATCTGATATAATTTATGAATATCACAAGAGCAAAAGATGAATATGAATGAACATGAATATAAGCATGATTGCAATTGTGATTTATATGAATATTAATAAAAGGTTAATATTAGGTGACTAAAATTTTAGACGGTTACATATCAGACAACAATATCAGCTCTTTATTTGTATTTGTTTACTCAAAAAAAAAATCCTGGACATATAATTCACCTCTGCAATTACATGGGTTATTTTCAACCCAGTGTTGGGTCAAAATCGGATGAACCGAAATGTTGGGTTGTAAATTAACCTATTCTGGGTTGTTTGAACCCATTTTGGGTCAAATATAAACCTGGGTTAATTTAATCTAACTTCTAGGTTTGTCCTTTTTTGACCCATGATTGTCTAGAAACTTTTTAAGGTTAAGGTTATGTGGATCTTTCAAATGAATTTGAAAGTGCTGGTGTGGTCTGGGTCTTGACTTGGTCTTGCCCTACCTTGGTCTTGTCTTGGTCTCAAACCCTCAAAGTCTCGGCTTAATCTTGGTCTTAACCCACTCTGATTTTTGTCTGGTCTTGGTCTCGGTTTAGGTGATCCTGGCTACAACACTACCTATCAGTATATAAGTGTAAACTAACACAGTCAGACTGCAGCCTCACTTTTGGCTCATCGACAGGAGAAACAGAATGGAAAGGTCAGATATCTGGATCAGGAAATCCACCGAAAGGCAAATGTCATAACATTTAGGGCTACGTGTGAATGTTCTTTACACCGTTTGTGTACATGTTTATGCTCTTTATGTTGGCATACATAACAATCACCGTAGGCATGTAAATAATAAATTCATCAAAGGCCCTCAGCGTTATTATTGATTTATCTGTACCCATTAATGTTTGAGATTTCGAGCTCTTCTGTCGTCCCACACCATCCACTCTGTTGTGCTAATGAATGAATTCGGGCTGTTCTGTAGAGCATCCAGACTGTGGCTGATAATAGCACATGTAATCCCTTTAATGGCAGAGAGCCTAATAGAGCTCTCATTCAGGGATCGGACACAGTGTGTTAACCAGATTACACACCATTTACCACCAGGGAAAAGGAATGTACTTGAGTGTTTATATGTGTGTGGGTTAATAAAATAAAGTGTAAAACAGGATGCATTTATACTTATTCGTGCACAATTCTGAACCCCACAGCCAACTTTAAAACGTCGGTGTATCCCTGTTTACAAATTTTTATAGAATGATACAACTAAAATTATGATTCTGTATGGAATTGTGAACCCCAGAGAGACCAGGGGTATTATGGTCAACTAGATAACAATGTTTGACCCAGCACTGCACCAGAAGGTACACAAAAAACTAGACATGTGTCATCTCTCTACATTTTGTCACCAAACACATTTTTTTCCTGAATCACTCACATACGTTTCTTTGACAGAGAGAGAGCCCACTGACATGTTACCTAGCAACATAACACTTCAAGCTTACTGTGTGCTAGCCGTTTTTGGAACTCATTGTCATTGCAAAACAAACAGTGAGATCAGGTCTGACAGAACCTCAAACTATTGCTAAATGTAATTCTGCCATTATTGTGCCATCGCCAGCACTGTCAATGAAGAATTCATTAACTACACACATATTTGTCTATAGAAAGAAGCTGAGGTACAACACTCAAAAGCCACAAATTGTGAAACTGACGCTATACAGAAAGACAACATCCATCAAACTGTTGTATCTATATTTATTCGGCATCACCCAAAACCGTCAAATCCACACCTCCTCATCCTCACCATTAGCAGCCTCATGCCTGTGGGCAGAGCCCCTGGGTGGGTGAGCGCTGTTCAGGCCACCCACGACGTGCCCACCTAGAGCCTGGCTAAGGCGCCAGGGAGGCCATATGGGCTCAGGCTGGCACACGGCCCCTCAGCTGGGGAAGAGCCAGTCTGTCGCAGTAGATGACTTACCCGCTCTCCACTGGATCTCTGGAGAGGGGTGACCATCTGGTATGCCTCCCCATCCCCAAACAACTCACCCCATCTGAAAGATTTGAAATGGAATTTACAGCGTAATGAAAAGAATGGACGACAAACTCACACTCTCCAAGTTGTCACTTGCAGGTGCAACACCAGGAGAGAGAAGCTACGTGAAACCAATGGGGCACCAGAGCAATCACGTTTATTAAAGAGCACGGTGTATTATTGAGGTCACGCCATCGGAGCAATTGAGACCTCGGTTACCATAGCAAAAATTGAATTTTCCTGGTTCCATGAGAGGAGCAGTGCTAAAAAAACATGTTTATAAAAAGCAACTGTTTAATCAGAGTATGAAATTAATTGCACAATTTCATGATAATGCATGCAATATAAAGGCATGCCCCCTGGGAAATGTTTATTGCTCTTTCATGTTCATAGATCTGAACACATTATTGAGTCATCTGTTATGTTTTATTTATCAGTTGTCTCAGATGTTTGAGTACGGTTTGAGATGCTGTTGAGAAAACGCATGTGACACAAATCTGAGAAGCAGCAGACTGTTTTTCCATTTGCGCTTCATGTAAGTACATTGATAATGTAATTACATGAAGCTCTCCTGTGGCTCAGTGGTTAGAGCATGGCGTTAGCAAGGTCATGGGTTCGATCCCAGGGATTGCACATACTAAGAAACAAAATGTATAGTATCATGCAATGCAAGTCGCTTTGTATAAAAGTGTCTGCCAAATGCATGTAAATGATAAATCGATTTCATTTGTGATTTTCCTAAATGTTTATTAAATATAGTGTGTACTATAGTGTGGGTCTAACTGTACATTGATTTTACCAGAGAGAAAAATAAAATAAAAATGAACATGACACCTTTAAACCAGCTTTACCAGAATGTTTCTTCTGGTATGTGTGGAACTCATCCACAGACTATTTGTCACGGTTATTTGGCAGGAAGCAGACATGATCAAGAACCAACAGTTCAGCTACTGATCCTTCGCTGCAATCTGGATACAAACCTCCCACCATCCAATCTGCCTGTCATTTAACTCATTTAACTTTTACATCGAATCGAGTCGTGTGAATTTCCCACACAGGGCTCATCATGCAGTTGTCAAATATAGAACTAGAACACACAGATACAAACCAAGCGTTAAAAAATTGTCAAGTACTCAATTGCTCTGCTTAACTACAGGTCCTCGTAATATGTTTTCATAAAATTGTTGTATAGGCCTATCACAATTTATAGGCTTAAATCTTACATTGTTGCAGTATGTCTCATATTCTTTTCTTCCGCCCAAGGAATCTTATAAGAAACATCTAAGACAAAGTTTAAAATGAAATGAAACAACTGACAACTCAATAAAGTTTCCTGAGCTATGAGGGAGCAACGTCTGAGCAATACAATTTTCTCTGGGTCTGTATTGGAAGATTCATACTGCCTCACGTTTTTGAGCCAAGTGGATTTTGAATGCAACTTCCAACCTGAAAAGTTATTCTAAGGAGAAAATGTCTAAATTGGTCTGTCCAATCGAATCCTTCCTCACTTGATTTGAAAACTATTTTTTTCCATGTAGAATGTAAACTCATGTAAGCTGATTTTTTTTAGCAACAATAGGTGCATGTAACCATGATGATCTGTCCCTCGCTATCTATTAGGGCTGTGTATTGGCAAGTGCCTCCCGATACGCTACTGTACATATCACGATAGATGGGTCACGATACAATATATTGCTATGTATTTCGATACGATACACATTTGCGATATATTGCAATACTTTAAATATAAAATATAATAAGTAGAGCAAGAAATACAACATGCTGTGCACCACCGGGGGTTTTCTGTAAGGATAAGTGTAAAAACATCCCTTACCTCTGCAGAGTGGCCATGATGTGCGATGCATGGACCTTTAGATCAGAGGTTTGGCTTCTCAAACTGTGGATTGCGCCCCTCAAGTGGGTAGCACAGGGGAATAAGGTGGCTCACGCAAGTCACTTGGCTGTTGTGGTGCATTACAGTTAAAACAGTGAACATGGGCAGTATAAAACCTCTGGTTCATCCGTGCTGTAAATGCGCTGATGTCACATCCGTGAAAGCACAATAAATGTCATTGTTACTTTTCTTAATAAACTTTTTGTCTAATGCACTACAGCAGCCAAGTGACTTGTGTCACGACTTGCGAAGCCTACAAACAGCATTATTTTATATAACTCATTATATAAGCTCGAAGCGTTCTTATATTTTTCGCCATGCTCGCTTCCACTTTTGGCCGTATGTATATGACATGATTTAAAAAAAAATATCGATAGTAGAGGTATCACTATCGATACACTATCGAAAAAAATTATTGCGATAGTTACATGTATCGATATTTTTGCACAGCCCTACTATCTATATTATGGAACTTGATTTATTTAAAGTTGTTACTTGCTTTTGCTTTTCATAACATCCAGATCATTTTCTCAGTCATTCTCTAACACTTTCCTTATGTCTCTCTCTCTCTTTCATATACACTCACTCTCTGAGCTTTAATAATGCTTAAGATCCTTTCAGGCCTCTCCGGCTCCCTGAGCACCGGTGCAATAAAGCCTGAATCTCTGAACTACAATGCTATTTAACGTAAACGGCTGTCAGAGGTCATTCAGTAGGGAGCTCTCCAGCAGGGCTATATTTATACTCATCTTTTCTCCCTCCTAGTCTACCTCAGAAAAGCACCGCATGCACTAGCTCACGTGTGTTCTGAAACCACTAGTAAGTCTTCACTGAGTAAACAATGGGCGCTGGAACACATGAAAACTCAAAGAAAAGTAGAAAAGGTGACCGAGCGCCAAACACTGGTCACACAGCATCTTCTTAACTCCTCACAGAACTTTGAAGAGGAGCACGTTCATGAATAGCAAATAGGTGGACAATTACAGATGGACAGTTCTGTCCCTCTTTACGTTTGTTTATCTGTTGTGGTTGTTGTTTTCTGAGGAGTTTTTTGCGCTCTCGAGTTCTTTCGTTTTCACCGTCATTAATTTGCACCATCTGTCTCACACTATAATGTCAGAGTGAGGTGACACGACGAGGTGTCTCTTGTCTATTTTTACCTCCGTAACGAGGAATCGTATGAGAGAAGTCTGCATGCCGTTCAGACACCTCCGCCCAGCGACTACTGGACCATATGGCTGATGGGGGGGCTGTGTCTCAATGGACACTGGGGCACAGGGTGGAAAAGTTCACAATGACTGTACCTGTTATTTTAGCCCCATAATGACATGAGACCTGAAGAGATAACAGTTCTGTTGTGCTGTAGAACTTATGAAGTCCACGATGAAAGAGTGGGCATGTATGTTTGACCCAAAGAGGTCTATAATACCTTTAATACATCAATAGACTTCCTGAAGGTATGCGGTTTTAAAATCTGCCAAAATCATTACATGATCTCTGGAGCCGCAGGAATATTACAGGACTATGATGATGGTTCATAAGGTTTATTAAGTGAGGTTGTAGCTTCTTCTCACTCTTCTCATAATTGTGGAGGCTATACTCAACCAAACAAACCAGAGTTTTTTTATATTGCAAGAGAATAGCTGTAACACACAAGCCTAGGGAATCCTCACTGGACCTAGGGCCGGTGGTTGGGAGAGAGGTTCATTAGCTATTCATAAGATATTACATCAAAAGGAAATCATCTGCTTCACGCACAGGCTTCTTAACATTTAGATTTGCGGTACTTGTGATGTTGATGCAATCTGGCTCAATTTCACTTGTAATGAGAGGAGCCTTTGGTCTCAGAGCACTTAACAGAATAGCCAGAACCTACAGGAAATTATAAATATGAGCCACATCATCTGTTGAGAGACGTGTGCTGCGGCTTGATTGGCACATGAACTGATGCGCAGGATGTGTTAGAAAGACAATGATGTTTGCCATGGCAGCTGCTTTAGGAGCATGTGGCGGCTCACCATCGCAGACCATTCCATGCATGTGTGTGTTAATCCAGTTCGCTCCTTGAATCTCTCTGTGTGCGTGTGTGGGTACGCGTGCGATATGTAAAAGAGTCTCGCACAGCATGACTAATTAAATGCTTATGGAATGTTAGGAGTAACACGCAGTTTGGTTCTGGCGCGCATGCCATGCTTAATTCAGCGTCACTGCACAAAGGCCTTCTAATCTGGTGTCAGACCTATTCTCAAACAGCGGGACTTGGCAGAGGGGAGATCCACTGGCAAGCATTTGCTCTCTCACATACCAGACACACACACATAGACACTAGTTCATTTTAAGTGTATTGAAGAATAACTGCAATTCATATTCACGAAAAACAACACAACTTGACACACGCAAGACAAAGACAAGAGTAGATGTAAAGTTTATGCTTACATTGATGTTGTGTACATGGGCATAAATCTCATTTAACAGTAGGGGGGACAATAAACATCAAATTTCTCAAGAGCAATTTTTGAAGGTGACACAAATAATACAGTCAAAATTGTACTTACTACGACACAAAGAGACAATATGTGTTAGGTTACCTTTTGTGGACAAAGGGGTTCTGAAATTCACTAAATATAGTGCCAAAGTCACTAAATTGTCACCGGTATGCGCGCGACTGTGTGACACGGGACCTGAATGGCAAGGATCGGTGGCTAATTGTGGCCGTTAATGTTAACATTATGCCAGGTCGCCACAAATAAAACAATGCATGGGAAACGGCTTCGGCGTGTTAGTTGCAGTGTGTGACGCACCATTCAACAAGCTAACGTTAACTAGCTAAGTAACGTTCTAATCGCTAACATAGCAGATTCATGGAAAAATACATCGGTAATCAGAATTTTTTTGCCACAACTAATTTATTAATGTAACAGCATCAAATACTAGTGATGGGCACTTTCGAAACAGGCTTCATGAAGCTTCGAACCCGGTATCAAATCAGTGCTTAGAAGCGCGCATCAAACTGGCTAAGTCACGTGATTTTTAGCAAACGAGGCTTCGTTACATCATTACGGTTTTGAAACGTTTCAAAACTCGATGACATTTCGCCACTAGGGGGTGTTGATCTGAAAGTAAACTCATAAACCAGTGTCTGTCTATAACTGATTTTCTGTAAATCAAGAAATAAAAATATAACCAAGTTTGTAGTGATCTATGGACAGTGATCATATCGGGATAAGTATCACTTAATGTGAAATCTAGCCAAATTTTACCTAACAAACAGAGCCATATGTTGTGTTGGGGCGTCGAGACGCACAATCGTGTCGTCTCATATAGGTCGCCATAGTATACGACAACCAAAACTGCTCCTGCGAGGTCGGACGACATCACGATAGAAAGACTAGCATGTTTAATTTTTTCCCTGGTTGCTCACGACAGCTGTGACGCTGTAGTGACGTTGACCAATAGAAGCACAGCACAGAAGCGCTCTCACTGAACCTCTTCTGTACACAACATTCAAACATGGCGAAGTGCAGGAGAGACAGTGGTGTTGGTGCTGATAGGTGGGACAATGCAATGGAGATAAAGTTCGTCGAGTTATGGCAACAGTACTCCTGTCTGCATGATGTTTCCTCGAGGGACTACCACGATAGGATTAAAAAAGAGAAATGCTGGCGAATAATTGCTGACGTGCACCAGCAAACCGGTGAGCAGTTTAATATAACAGTCATATAACGCTTTGGTGTGCTAAATTTATAATTCATTTTCCTTAACTACAGTGGGTGAGGTCCAAACAAAAGCTGCTTCAATTCCCATATGGTTTATTTTTATATTGCAGCCGCTTCTTTCCGAAAGTCAGTCAGTCACTATAGTAATGCCTAATCAATGACATCACATACGCAGTCAACATCACCCACGTCGTAAAAGACGAAAACACGTTCTCATCGGGAGGACACGCATAGTCTGCCATTGTTTCTTGTGAATGACATGTCAAGATTTGCAAAGTCAAAATCGCAAAATCTGACACAGTGAAATTGTAACAGATGAAAAAAATTTAGTAATCTGTAGAGTCCATTAGTCAACTCATACCACGAACTGAACTGGATTTATGGGGGTGTGATTACACTAGGCGTTTCAGGCAGTTCTTGGTGAGCATTCTCTTTTAGATAGAATGCATCTTTTGTTCCGACACTTACATTTTTGTGTGTCTAATACATGCATGGGCAACTTATAACACACCAAAGACACAGAAAAACACGTGTTCGCGCCATATGACCCCTTTAAATTGGGACTTTTGCCTAAAAGGTGCAATCTTCTCTAAAATAAAATTACTTCTCCTACACCGCTCTACTGTGTAAATTGTTCATTTTCATTTCACACTCTTGCTTAAAGAGATTTTAGCGGCATCCAGCGGTGAGGTTGAGAACTGCAACCAATGGCTTACTCCATTACCCCCCCCCCCATATGAAGCAATACGGTGGCTCTCACAGCACAAAGGTGTTGTTGTGTTTTGCTTCTTTGCCGAAGGAGATAACGTATTTACGAAATGCGCTCTGTAGTGCAGTTTGTCCGTTTAGGGCTACTGTAGAAACAACATGGCGAATTCCATAAGGGGACCCGCGGTGTAGCAATAGCTCATTCTAAGGTAATTAAAACATACAGTGAGGGAAATAAGTATTTGATCCCCTGCTGATTTTGTAAGTTTGCCTACTTACAAACAAATGAAGGGTCTATAATTTTTATGGTGGGTTTATTTTAACTGATAGACACAGAATATTAAAAAAAAATCAGGGGAAAAAAATGTTATATAAAGGTTATAAATTGATTTGCATTTCAGTCAGTGAAATAAGTATTTGATCCCCAAGCAAAACATAACTTTGTACTTTGTGGAGAAACCCTTGTTGGCAAGCACAGAGGTCAGACATTTCTGATAGTTGGTCACCAGGTTTGCACATGTGTCCGGATACATTTAGTCCACTCCTCTGTCAATCTTTAAGGTTTCTTGGCTGTCGCTCAGCAAATTGGAGTTTTAGCCTCCTTCACAGAGGTTCTATAGGACTAGGGTCTAGAGACTGGCTAGGACATTTAATGTGCTTCTCCTTAAGCCACTATTTGGTTGTCTTGGCAATATGTTTTGGGTCTTTGTCATGTTAAAGGCACATGCATGACCCATCTTCAGTGACCTAGTTAAGGGGAGGAGGTTCTCGTCCAAGATTTTACGGTACATGGGCCCGTCCCTCAGCCCCTCAATGCGGTGAAGTCATCCTGTATACCTGTAGCAGAGAAAAAGCCCTAAAGCAGAATGTTTCCAACACTGTGCTTCTCTGTAGACATGATGTTCTTGGGCTCATAGTCAGCATTTCTCTCCCTCCAAACACAGGAGTCCATTTTGGTCTCACAGCAGTGCCAGCACTTTCGCCAAAGCCTTTTCTGAATCATTTTTATGTTCATTGTCAAACTTAAGACGAGCCAGGCGGGCCTTCTTGGGCAGGAGGACCTTGCGGGTGCTTCAGGATTTCAGTCTACTGTGGCATAGCGTGTTACCAATGTGTTACCAATGTTTTGCTTGCTAACTGTGTTCCCAACTGTCTTGAAATCATTAACAGGCTTCTTCCGTGTAGTTCTGGGCTGATCTTTAACATTTCTCATGATCATCTTTACCCCATTGGGGAAATATTGCAGGGAGCTCCAGAACAAGGGCATTTGATAGTTATTTTGTATATCTTCTATTTCCAAATAATCACACCAACAGTTGTCTCCTTCTCACCAAGCTTCTGTCTGTAGCCTATTCAAGGTTTGTGCAGGTCTCCAATCTTGTCGCTGACATCCTTTAAAACCTATTTGGTCTGGACCATGGTGTTGGAGAGGTTGAACTGGAAGATACAGATTCTGTTGGCAGGCATCTTTTATATACATAACAAGCTGATTTAGGAGTACTTTCTTAAAGTGACAGGACTAATCTGTGGTCCATATAGGCACATAACCAATCTGTGGAGCCAGAATTCTTGCTAGTTGGTAGGGGATCAAATACTTATTTCACTGACTGAAATGCAAATCAATTTATAACCTTTATATAACATTTTTCCCCCTGATTTTTTTTAATATTCTGTGTCTATCAGTTAAAATAAACCCACCATAAAAATTATAGACCCTTCATTTGTTTGTAAGTAGGCAAACTTACAAAATCAGCAGGGGATCAAATACTTATTTCCCTCACTGTAACACTTCATTATGTAAGGTCTTTATACACCTCTGAAGACATTGTTATGTATATTAAATTGCGATTCTGTGTAGATCCTCCAAGAAACTACACACAGTTTCTTTTAATTTCCCAATTCAACCTAAAAATCTCAAAATTTGGCTACAAACCCAAACACTTCTTATCAAGAGCATGTTGGTCTGATCCATGCAGATTATAATACATTTAAAAAGAACAACTCTTAAAGTTTTACACTCTAAAACAACTACTGGTTTTCATTTCTCCTAAGTAATTTTAATGGGAAATCCAAGACAAAATTGATAGCTTACTGAAACATAACCAATGCCATTATGTCCCCTGGGCAATAAAAGAGCAACCTTTGACAATAAAAGTCTCCTTTGTCCCGCTTAAGGCATGCAGCGATGTGGAAGGGGAAGTGTGTGTGTGTGCAGCAGCTGCCCTGTGAGGCAGTCAGAGGTGAAATAGGTGGGTAATTGAAAGCTACATCATTACATCCCGCTTTGTCTTCCCTCCTGCCTCTATTTCCCTCACCTCCTCCCGGTATCACTTCTATCTATATGGCCCATTGTCTACAGTCCAGTCCCAGCTCACAAAAACCTCCCTTCCTCTCTGCCTGAGCTTTTACAACAACTGATTCAATGTCTCAATACCAATGTGAACTCGTTTCCCTTTGTTCTCCACATACTTCTTTTACCCGTCACTATCCACAAACATTTAAAACCTGCTATTCTTTGAAAGCGCTGGTTTTGTAAAGGACTGGGATTTAAATTATAACGGGTTTACGTGTGGCAAAGAGATGGATTTACACAGACCACATACATGCACACACTCATGGTTGTTCTGTCTGTCTTTTTGTTGCCGTTTCTGTCTTTTTGTTGAGTTTCGCACCCTTCCATCCTCTCTGCCAAACCTCTCACACTCACGTCTTTGTGTGAATCTAAACAGAGCTGTATTGAGAATGGGTTTAATGAAAGTGGAGGGCTTATTTGCAACCCCTAAGCTTAGAGAAAACATGAGAATTACAGAGCGGAGTTTACTCTGGAGGATGAGACGCTACAGACGCTAATGCTTTCATGTACACTCTTAAAAAAAAGGTGCTTCAAAAGGTTCTTTGATGCCATAGAAGAACATTTTGATTCCATAAAAAACCTTTAACATCTGGAGAACCTTTCCGTTTCAAAAAAGGTTCTTTGTGGCGAAAAGATTATAAAACAGTAAGAAAGAGATGGTTCTTTAAAGAACCTTTGACTGGATGGTTCTTTGTGGAACCAAAAACGGTTCTTCTATGGCATCGCTGTGAAGAACCTTTTAAGCCCCTTTATCTTTAAGAGTGTAGCAGATGTTTGGAGGGTAAAAACAAACCAAATGCCAGGGGAAAGAAAAGACCAGCTTTGGTTGTACATAATAAAATATGACTAATCTGTTAGGGTTAACCAGGGTTTCACCCAATAGGCATATGATTTATTTCATTTTAACACAAAGAAAGAATAATGTAGATAGATGCGACATGCCACCTGTAGAAAAAATCTTTTTAATAAACCTCAATGCTCATTATAGTGGCTGTACACAAAAAAAATGAGTTGAAATGGGTCTCGACTAAAAAATTCTGTGTTGTTTCAACGCATGGTAGGGTCAAATATGATTTATGTAAAATAGAAAGTCCTGCCTTTTGGAGAATCCAATGATGAGCTAAGAAAATGTACTGTATGACCACCGACCACAAGTTTTTATTGCAGATTAGACATAAATTATTATAATTGATATATATTTTATAGATCTATATAGACCACTTCGGAAGACGTAAACAACACAGGTCCAGAAAAACGTCCCGTTTTTTAACACTACACAAATGTCTGAACAAAATACAACCAACAGCACATTTATAACAATCTACATATTAAACAAATATCTTTGAGATTGAATTATAGGCCTATATGTAAGATTTAAAACGAAACTGAAAGAGTTTACATCTTGTTTCTAAATGAGCATAAAAGTAAAACTAGTCTGTATAAGCAAAAATCTTAACAAAATGCAGGCACAGAATGACCCCTCATTTTCTTCAGAGAACCTCGTGTGTCTTAATTTAGTCCATGAACTGTAAACAAGCTGTGTTTAGTCGTGTTTACTGACCTTGGATCAGCAGACTCAGTAGCAAGGGTCTGATCAGCAAGTGGTGGGTTTCTCAGGTAAAGCCCAGCAAGGGTCCCGGCTATGTTTCTCTGCAGGTGCACAGACCTGCTGGGTTTTGGACCAGGTCAGACAGGAGGACTCATCATGTGGTTAGAAGGGTGAGAGTGCAGTCAGCAGAGGACAATACAGTCTTCTCATCTGCATGTCAGAGAAGTGGGACTGTGGACCGAAGAGCTTTAATTTAAAATCGTGACTTCGCATGAACTTAAATGGCTTTTTTCCTCTTGTGAATTTGACTAGAATAATATGCACTGACAACATAAAATGCCCAAGAAAATACCCTGCATAGGGTTCACTGCTTTGGTCTGAAAGGAAGTGTAAATCAAAAATTGATGTTACTAAAATTTCGGAGAGCTTCTGAATCATTTGTGCGCATTAATACGGCACCTATAAAAAGCCTTACACCGTCACATTAAACCTAATAGCTTTTATACCCAGGTCTATTACTATCCAGATCGCATAACTAGTGAAACTAGTCGACTCCTGCACATCTTGAAGATTTGATTGGGGAAAAGGTTATTAATGTTTGTTTTAGGATATAAAACCACATAAAAGTGGTTTTATAGCTAGTCATAAAAGCTAGTCTTTGTCCCAGAAACAAGGGTCATTTACACAAATCATGTCTGTAGGCTCAGCAAAAAAACAACTTATAATTTACAATTTCAAAGAATATTAGACAACGTTAGCCGCCTGTTTTTGGGTGTCCTAGAGGTGGACCAGGACCATTCTGTAAGAGGGTCTAGCTGGAGCTCAAAGGGAGAGTTTAAATTTACTGACGTTTAGAGATTTGCCTCTCCTCCAGCTGCTTGCCCAGAGAAGGCTTCATGTCTCCAGCTGAGCTCCAGCCACACAGAGAGAGAGAGAGAGAGAGAGAGCTTAGGTTTAGTACAGAAATATAAAAGATGATCATTTAGGCTGGGAAATTCACAGAATTCAATGAAAAAAGTAATCTGCAAATTAAACATAGAATGTGAAAATTACAGTATACACACCCAAGTTGTCCTACACAATTGCACAATATTGAATAGAATGGCTGCCTGCTGTTTAAACTTGTACGATTTTCTTTCTTCTGCAGAACACAAAAGACATTTTTAAGAATGTTGGTTACCAAAAACCGTTGGTCCCCATTGACTTCTATTGTATAGACAATTATTGCAAGCCAATGGGGACCAACAGTTGTCTGTTACCAACATTCTTCAAAATATCTTCTTATGTGTTCTGCAGAAGAAGGAAAGCCATACAGGTTTGAAAGGACAAGAGGGTGAGTAAATGATGACAAAATTTTCATTTTTGGGTGAAGCCCTATTGATTTATATTGTTGCTTAAACCTGAACACTTTCCCCATGTCACCTGTTGATCAAACTGAAACTCACAACCTGAACTAATACCCTAAACCCATTGGTTGAGCCAATTTTGCTGTGCCTGGCTCATTGGGAGTCTCCAACGAACAGATCAAAGTTTTGATAGCTCCACAGTGTTTACACCTTTTGGTGAAATCAACCAACAAATGAGCTACTTAGAGCTGTGACGGCATATTACGCTGGGATAGGACAAACTAAACACTATACCCCCCATAAATCATACTACAGTACATATTTAAAAATACTGTAGTTTTACTCCCATCACTCCCTCTATACAGTGTGTAAGAGCGGGTGCTAATAAGAGAAGCAGAAATGTTGTATAAGAGTCAGAATTTTAACCCCTCACAAGAGCAGGTTTAGTAAGACTGTCAGACATAAAATCTGAGTCTGGATGCTTTCCCTCTAAGCTGTCCGTTTGAATTTATGGAGCCTATTCATTTCCGCAGCCGGAATTCCTTCACACAGGAAATGAATCATGGAGCCTGACATAGAGTCATGGGGGGTTCCTGCAATAAGAGCAGCCTTGGGTGATAAATGGACGAATGACTGTCCCCCACAATTCGACTCCACTGTGGGACTCTTCCTAAACATTGACATTAACCAGAGCTGGAACCAGTATTGAGTTTAGCCCCAATCCCATTCAAACACACCTGTAATCCTCAAGACCTTGATCAGCAGGTTCAGAAGTATACGTTACATTATGTCTGGAGCCAAACTCTTCTGCACAATGGCCCTCTATGAGCAAGATTTTGGACACCCCTGTTATAGTGGCTCAATATTTTCTACAATTTCAAGACTTCTCGTCTTTGCTGTCATTTTTCATCGTTTGCTATCTCCGTCTCGCTCTTTCACACAGCACCATCCTGATGCATTCCCTTAATCACAAATGGCAGGTTATTGATTGTGGTCGGGGCATTTTTCAGAAAATAGCTCATGACTGACAGTGCACCCATGACCAAAACATCACTCTCTTTACAGAGACATGGTGTGTGTCAGCTAAGTGCACGCATTATCAGTTTTTTTTTATGCGTTTCTCACTTTTGGGCAAGGTTGAGCAATCAGACCTTTCCTGACTATAAAAAAGTAAAGAGCCAGGCTCACACAATCGTGATTAATTAGCTGCCCATCATGGCGGCTGTGGGTTCTGAGAACGGATGGATTGCCTTTTAGAGCTGAATGGAGGAGGAGGCCAGCAAGGTAAGCTGTCTAGGGCCTGATGGCTGGAGACGTGCCAGGGAGAAAGAAACAGAGAGAAACAGACAGAGAGAGAGAACGTTTTTCCAGTCTACAATCTTTCACTGATGGCTCTCATGTGTAGACAGTTGTCATCAGTTGCCCCTATTTTACTGACCATCCCCAATTTAATACGAACATTAAAACAGCAAGATGAACAAAACATATTAACTACATTTAACTGCGGTATAATGGCATTTGTGAAATAAAAAAACATTGTACAAGTATTTTGACTGTCAAACCCGAATGAATGAATAGTTTAGTAATAGTGGTGGCAATTACATGCATGTCAAGATTGGGATGAAAAAGTTAAACCAAAGGTATTCACCACACAGATAGGTCAGATGTCAATATTTGGTGGTTTAAAACACATATGAAGTCTCGCTTCACATTTTTAAAGCATAATTTTTTATAGTTAGGTGAACGAATAATCACATCCTTATCGTTCCATATTCCTCATAAATGGGCACTTGAAAATAAAATATTAGGGTGATGAAAATAAAATAACGTTTTGATGTTTTATTCGTTCTCCATTTATTGGGTATAATTGCCTCTGGATTGTACAAATTAATTCACAGAAATCACCGTAAAAAATTGTTGGTTCAAAAAAAAGTTACCTGGTTGTCTTAAAATTTTGAGCTAATTCAATTTCAAAATATTAGTCAACACAATGAGTCAAATTCATCAAATTGTGATGATGATGTGATGGTGTTCCATACTCGGAATTTGTGCTCTGCATTTAACCCATCCAAGTGCACACACACAGCAGTGAGTAACACACACACCGTGAACACACACACAGAGCAGTGGCCATTGCTGCGGCGCCCAGGGAGCAGTTGGGGGGATCGGAGCCTTGCTCAAGGGTCTCACCTCAGCCGTGGTATTGAAGGTGGAGGAGAACGCTGATCATTCACTCCCCCCACCTACAATCCCTGCTGGTACTGAGGCTCGAACCGGCAATGTTTGGGTTACAAGTCCTAGTCTCTAACCATTAGGCCATTAATGTCCACCTCTGCTCCTGTATGTCACTCAGTGTCAAGCGATGCGTGTTATCATGGATTCAAGTTGTAGTGTGGACACTCACCGTCCGAATGCACCTTACCTAACTGCTCCATGTTTCCCTGCATTTTCACCCTCGCCAACTTCAGCAGCAATCTGTCAGCCAAATAAAAACATTTCTCATTTATTTTTTCAGTCTCGCTCCTCAGCGACCTTAGTGCCTTTTGTCTCCTGGTAAAGTCTTTCGTACATTTGCATATTGGGAATCTAAGGTCCCTTTAAACCACACGCACACACACATACTTAAGCATTCACAAATACAAACGCATGCACACAACAGATATTTTGAGAGTGCCATCTGCGATCGTGCCAACGCAGACTGAAGTTGCTCTGGATGTCTCACTTACTGATCAATCCTTAATTATTCCCCTGACTCTCCTCCTGGCTCACTGCCCTTCAATCCCACACTCTTAATTACTTTTTTAAAGAGAAAGAAACAATTATGCAAAGATCTTCGCTCCCTTTATTTATGGAGGAATACCTCTGAGAGGAGGAGCGGGACAAGAGACAAGTTAATAAGTGTTCTCCCTCTCCTGTTTGCAAGATAAATGAATTGATAAACAAAACACCCCCCTCTTCCCCCCAAACTTGTGGCTTGGCAGCAGGCGGACTCCCAGAAGGCATTGCAGCAGCGGCAGATTTTTGTCTGGGCACCGTGATTGGATAAACCCCGGGCTCCACGAGGCACAATGGGACGCGGCACTGCCGGAATCTCTCGGCCGGTCGATGAGGCTGTGGTTAATGGCTGTTTCCTTCTTGTACACACTCGCGTTGAATGAATTAGATTTGTGGCCTCTGCGGCTTACAGATCACCCATGAATAAATATTACAGCGCATATTTATGACGTATTGATTTGTTTCCGTGCTCAGGCGAAGAGCGCTGATTATGTCGAGTGGGCGGTTTGCGAGTCTGGAGTGTGCGTGTGTGTCGCTGCTCTGAAGGAGAACGGTGACTATTAGCCGAAGTGAGTTTGACTTTGGTTAGGTCATTTCTCTTTTAATATGAGATGATTCCAACAAGCCACCTCTTATACCTCAGATGACCACACTAATTAAAACAGAACTCTCTCTCTCTCTCTCTTTCTTTCTTTCTCTCTCTCTCTCTCTCTCTCTCTCTCAGAACATTTCCTTCCCAACTAAAAACCCATCTATTACAAACTCTATTGCCGTAACTATGTCGTTTTCAAAGTCTGACTGCACAGTCCCTAATGTTCATTACTTACCTTCCATTAAAAAAGCCCAGTTAGGAGAACTACAGTAACAGGGGCCTAATAGATCTTTTATCGTACACATAAACTGGTTTTAAAACAACTCCCAAGATGCTGGCTTAACATTCGGCATAACTTGCACAGATGTTTTCCTATTTTAGTCTGAATGTGTGTGTGCGTGCCAAAGACTTGAAAAAAAGACCACTGTCTAGACCACAAACTAAGACAGTTAGACCATCAACTACTTCCATCTACGCACACACAATAGTGAGGTTGGTAGGTTCACAGAAGTTTATTTTCAAGTCACGTATACAATTACCGTACAATCTACATAATGTATCACATCTTTCTCTTATAGACGGTTTTAGTGGCAACAATTTAAACATTAAGTTAAGCATTAAACATGACGTTACGTCACCCAAACTTCCGGTAGACCCCCACAAAGGTTGAGTAGTTTAAATTTAAAACAAAAATATATTCAGATAAATTAATATAAATGAAATATAACATAATATAACCAAACACAGACCGGAAGTTAACTTCGGGCTACACGCATGCGTCTAATGAAACCGTGTATAATTATCAGGACTCACCTCTCTTCTCTATGGAACAGATTATAATAGGCTACTTGATACCAGACACCATCATTATTTATTATAGCGGAATTTTACACTGATCTTCCAATTACTCAGGATCAACAAATGGTTTTGTTTTCATATTAAGTGCATCGTATCTGCAACAGTTTGGGGCCCCCAAGTGGCCCCCGGCCAGATTGGTTCATCCATGTCTGATGTGTGTGTTTTTCCTGCTTGCACTAAGTGTCTGAGATACAATGTTAATGAAAATAAATGTGCGCGTAGTGAGGGGGCGTGGAACAGATCGATAGGTGAGCACCAACCTGGCTGGGAAAGGGGGTGATTATTGCTGATCGGGACCCATAGGGGATCAATGACTCTCACTTTGAGGTTTATCCTCTGATGGATGCTCTTTTTGCATATAATCTGCCCACAGAGAATAAGATTAAACATTTGTTTATTATTTAATCTCAAACTAAGGCACACGGGTCTTGAAATGTTAAATTTCAAGCATTGAAAAAAAATGTTTTAAACATGTTTCATAAACACTCCTTTGAGCCTCTATTGGTCAGTTAAACAGATACACACCCCAAATTCATGCCACCGATCTAGCCATTGTTGCCTTTATAGGGTAAACAGTGATTCATTAGGATCCAATGAGTAATAGAAAATAGTTTTCTATACCAATAAACAGAAACTGCAACTTATAATTACATAATTATATTACAGCTGTCATGTTAACTGATGTACTAACACTTTACAATACTTACCTTATTGTAAAATGTTACCAAAAAAATGATGTATAAATTTGTGTCAACAACACAATATGTTGATGACTTTATATTCCATTCTACAGAATTTATTTTTTGTTTCAAATAATAATTTCATGATTTTTAAAGTATTGCTAAATTATATCCAATACAATTTGGGTTAAATTGAACACATTTCTGGCTTTGTTGGGGTATGAAAAGCAAAATTGTTTGGGAATCACTGGCCACCACAGAGAGCACTACAGACACAAGCACATGCATGCGTGTTATCTGTAAGCTTAACCCAAGTCAATTAGAACTAAATCATAAATAACATCATAAAATAAAAATAACATGAATGAGGCATATTACATTCAGACTTAGTACAATGAGGAAGCCGAGAAAGATCTAAAAGCTTTGTTTTCATCTGTGTGTTTGTGCTCGTCTGATCCTGCACACTATGGTTCTTTCAAGTGCACTTGACATTTCGTGTGTTGCCAGGCACAGTGGGCCACATCTGTTCCCTTGCATTATTGTTTTCTGAGAGCACTGACTCCTGCCATGAAACTAACATAATCCTCTAATAACCAACAGGAAGCACAGTTCCACTACTGTTTACATTAATCCACTGCAATTCATACAAGCCTCCTGATCATTGTCTGTTATCAACAGCTTTAGTTCGTAAACACGGTTTCAATAGATTATTCTCATGAATCGCATCTGGATGCAATCCTTTTCTAAATGTGACCCTGGATCACAAAACCAGTCTTAAGTAGCACAGGAATATTTGCGACAAAAGCCAACAAAACATTGTATCAAAATTATCCATTTTTCTTTTATGCCAAAAATGATTAGGATATTTTTATGATTAGGCCCTATTGACAATCAATGCATGGAGTGCTGCCTACATATTTCCGGTAAAATCTCAGGGGGCGGGAAAGCTTCCGGGTTGTATTCACCCATAGCAAATGTGCTTTACCAGCACTCGTTTTGGGGGAATTAACGTGTAATATAGATAAGTGAAATACATCGTATTGTTAAAATACTATATATTAAACATGTAATGGTGCTATAATATAAAACTTTAGTTTAGTCATGACCTGCAGCATTTAAATACACACATGACTGTGGTTCCGTCAGGCATGGCTGTGTCCCGTTTTATGAAGCTTCACAGAGATTTAATAATGTTCCGAGCATGGATTTACTTTATTACACGTAAGGATTTAAACCTTAACTGGTACTACAGTTTGTTGTCATCACGTTAAGAGGGCAGATGTGATTGAGCCACAGCACGTCAGCTACTGAAGATCATATGGTCTATTGGTGAAAGCGCTAGCGTTAGCTAATGCTAAAGAATAAACATAACACTGTGGATACATTAATTTGGTTTGATTTGTACAAATTGTAATGTAAATAAAAATAACGTAAATATATAGGCTACTTATGACATTTCTGTACTGTACGTAATATGCATTATATGTGCTTGTGCAGTCATCCATATCTTAGTTCTTAGTGTGTACTTTTTTGTGTGTAACTAAAATGTCTTTGTATGCAGCTGTGACATGACAATAAAGATATTTTTCAAATGTGTTTCCATTTTCAAAATGTGATCCATTAATGTAAGCTTGTGTATAATAACTGATACAGAGAAATTGTCAGGTAAAATGCAAATACAAAAACTATTAAATACGTCAAAAAAATGCTTTTGATTTAAATAAGGTTTCATATTGGAATATTGTAAAGTAAAATATTTAAAATGATTAAAATGAATGGACTATATGAAATTCTCACAATACACAGTAAAAATGCTCACTACTATTTCAAAAAATGTCCCTGTTCTTCTCGTGTTATCCCGGCTCTTAACCATTTCTCATATTTCTTGTGGTTAACAGTATGACTTTGTGTGTGATCCTTGGAAAACTTCACAAAATTTAAACAATAAATTGAAGCTTTAGGTCACAGCTATCCTTTGGTGTGTCCTGCTCCTAAACTTTGTGTCTTCTCTGACTTCATCATAACTCTGAAACATGTCATCCTCTCCCTGATCTCCTGTCATCTGATTCTGACTGGGAGCTGAGAAAATACATATAGCCTAGTATTAATGATTTGATTAATGATATTCGTAACATAACAATGGGAGGTAAGTGAGAACGATATAATTTATAAAAAAATCAATGTCATCAACTTAAGGTGAATTGTGTAACAAGTTAAAAACCGATTCAGTATTTAAACAATATTTATACCCTTTAAAAGCCAAGCGATGTCTGTTTCTTTACAGCAAAACCTGCATATTAGAGCCATATGACAGATGTGTCTTACCGGGAACTGTGTTATTGATATCTGGTCAGACTCATACAAATTTGTTGTTTAAAGGTTAAGATATTTAAGGGCTGAAAATCGTTGATAAATCGGTGTAAAGATGATGTCATTCAGTGTTATCCAGCCTTAACGTTACGTGCTAATAGCAATAGCGTCCAAGCTGTCCATGTATTTTTAAACGGATAGTTTAAAGTAGCCTACTTCTTTACTTGACAGGGGAGCAGCTGACAGTATCACAATGCTTACGAACATCATTTATTGTAATCCGGCGAACTTTGTAAGCAACGAGTACAAATATTCATCTTCTCCTCTGTCGTGTTCACAGCTCTAGGTAGAGATGAATGGCTTCCAGTGGGGCAGCGGATGTGTTTTCACCCCCTGAGTGTAAACGCGGAAGCGGCCGTGCATTGAGTGCATTGTACACCCGGCGCAACGCGGCGCAAGTGTTTTTGCTAGTTTCCGCCCGACGCAGTTCTCCATTTTCCTGTCCTGCGCCGCGTTGTTTAAATAGCAAATGCATTTGCGCTCATTTGTGCGCCCATGGGTGTGTTGGTCTAAAAAAGAGGTGTGCTCAGGCGCATTGTTGACGCGTTGCTATTTTGAGGAACTGAACTCAACTCAAACCAACTCAAACCTGGTCTAAAGTCAATGGCGCATATTTTTTTTGTTTAAAAAAAAAAGAGCGCATTAGTAAAGAATGCACCTCTGGACAGGTCCACATCGCGCTTTCACTTTACTTGTTACACAGAAGTAAGCGCAGCAGCACAAAAACATGCCAAATATACAAAATGAATGGATTACAATGTAAATTATTATTATTATGTACATAAAGATAAAAATCCGGCTTGTCATGTAGACGATCTGCTTGCCCGCTTTAACCTCACGCACGAGCAGATAGGCTATGTTTCCTCTCTAGAGAAGCGTCCAGTCTCTGCTTTTGCAAATTCCGTCGTGTAAGTAGCGAATCCGCCATGGCGCAAGCTCAACTGGCTCTTAAAGGGAATTAGAGATGAGACTCTGATTGGTTTACTGCACGTTACGCCCAAAAAACACCCATTACTCATTAAGAGAATCGGGACAACCCGTTTAGAGCATGCGCTAGGTCTGTGTATTGGCAAGTGCCTCCCGATACGATACATATCACGATAGATGGATCACGATACAATATATTGCTATGTATTTCGATACGATACACATTTGCGATATATTGCAATACTTTGAATAGAAAATGTAAAAAGTAGAGCTAGAAATACAACATGCTGTACACCACCGGGGGTTTTCTGTAAGGATAAGTGTAAAAACATCCCTTACCTCTGCAGAGTGGCCATGATGTGCGATGCATGGACCTTTAGATCAGAGGTTTGGGTTCTCAAACTGTGGATTGCGCCCCTCAAGTGGGTAGCACAGGGGAATAAGGTGGCTCAAGCAAGTCACTTGGCTGTTGTGGTGCATTACAGTTAAAACAGTGAACATGGGCAGTATAAAACCTCTGGTTCATCCGTGCTGTAAATGCGCTGATGTCACATCCGTGAAAGCACAATAAATGTCATTGTTACTTTTCTTAATAAACTTTCTGTCTAAAGCACTGCAGTAGCCAAGTGACTTGTGTCATGACTTGCAAAGCTTACAAACAGCATTATTTTATATAACTCCTTACTCCATTACTTATTTAGAAAACCAAAGCACACCCCACACATCAGCTCTGAGAGCTCCAAGCGTTCTTATATTTTTCACCATGCTCGCTTCCACTTACTTTTGGCCGTATGTATATGACATGATTTTTAAAAAAATATCAATAGTAGAGGTATCACTATCGATACACTATCAAAAAAATATATATTGCGATAGTTACATTTATTGATATTTTTGCACAGCCTTACCATGCGCCCGGGCGCGCCGACCAGTTTCCCTTCGTTAAATTAGCAAAAGTGGATTCGGACACGCCCTGAGTGCACCTGCGCCATGCGCTTTAAACCATGCGCATAGATCATAAAAATAGGGCCCTAAGTAAATATCATGTTCCATGAAGATATTTTGTAAATTTCCTAACATAAATATATCAAAACTTTTTTTGTGTGAGTAATATGCTTTAAATAATGGACAACTTTAAAGGCGATTTTCTCAGTATTTAGATTTTTTGCACCCTCAGATTCCAGAGATTTAAAGGGCCCTGTTTTAACGATCTAAGTGGTCTAAAGCGCAAGGCAGAATCCACTTTTGCTAGTTTAAGGATGGGAAAAACGGTGCAGCGTGCCAGGCGCATGGTCAAAAAAGGTTGTCCTTATTCTCTTATTGAGTCATGGGTGTGTTTTGGGCAAAACGTGTAGTAAACCAATCAGAGTCTTGTCTCCCATTCTTTTTAAGATCAAGTTGAGGTCGCACCATGGCGGATTCACTACTTACATAGCGGAATTTACAACAGCAAAGACTGGACGCTTCTCCAGAGAGGAAACGCATCTGCTCTTGCGTGAGGTTAAAGCGTGTGAGCAGACCATCTACAGGACAAGTCTGATTTTTTATCTTTATGTACACAATTATAATCTTTTACATTGTAATCCATTTATTTTTTATATTTTACATGTTTATGTGCTGCTGCGCGTCCCTCTGTGTGTAATAAGCAGAATGCACGTGCGCTGTGCACCTGCCTATAGGTGCATATTACTAACGCGCTCTTTAAATAACCAAAAACATATTGCGCCATTGACTTTAGACCAGGTTTCAGTTGGTTAGTGGCGCAGTCTATTTGGGCGCAAATGCATTTGCTATTTAAACAATGTGGAGCAGGACGTGAAAATGAAAACTGCATCAGGCTGAAACTAACAAAAAATACTTGTGTCGCGCCTGGCGCCGCATTGCACCAAATGTAAGATAGAACCCAAATAGTTATATCTCGGTCAAATATTGTCCTATCCTAACAAACCACATATCAATGGAAAGCTTATTTATTCAGCTTTCAGATTATGTAAAAATCTCAATTTTGAAAAATTGACACATAAGGTTTTGTTGTCCAGGGTCACAAATGGCATCCTTTCAGAATCAGGAATCTGGGGTGAATGACAATCTGATTTGTTCAGTCCTGAAGTCAATTTGTAGGCCAACCAAAAACGGTCATTTGTCAAAGGTTCCCTCAGGAATGGGTTTTTAGAATAGCGGTTTATGAGTTATGAGATTTAAGTGAGGGTCATAAATTAATAAAATAAAAAAATTACACACAATCATGCCTGAAACTGGCACCAAGAAAGTGGTGCAGAGATGACGTATTTTTATATGCAAACCCCAGAAGCGAGTTAGCATTTTAGCACCTCCAGTTCCATCACCCCAGTCAATGGGTTTTTTAATGGGTTTTTGGTTAAATGCCTAAAATAAGGTATGTGGTTAACCAAACCTCTACATATTTTCATGTTTTATTTTATGACACATATAAAACACACCAGTTATTACCCGCTTGTAATTTTTAAAGCATCATCTTGTCTTAAAAAACTTGCTAACAAGTTGCTAAAAACGATAACATCTTTTGTCAGGAAGATTAAACGTCATTACACATACAAATCTCACAAATAATGTAACATGGACGAACATTCATTCACAGAGTGATTAATTAATAAATTGGTAAGCCAAGGAAAACGTTTTTAATAAAGTTTGAAAAAGTTGTCTGAGGCTTGGTGGTGGTGACGTTGATATCGAGTGACTGTAGTGTGTTAGCTTTTTACTTCTGGCGATAGTATTAAGGCTTCAAAAATAGCAAATATTGTGTTCATTTGTTATATTGTATTATCTTTATAGACAAAACGTATAAGTATTATAAACCGTCGTTAATCACGATTGTATTAATGTCACGAAATGTGGTGTGAAGAACCCAAATGCAGGCAGGCAGTAAGGGGTTAACAAGAAATATTTATTTTTACACAAAACACGCAAAACAAAAACCCACAGTGGGGAACAAAACACGATAATAAATGGAGGAACTAAACAGGCACATAAACTCACTAACCTAAAATACAAAGACTAAGGACCACACTGGAAAAACTAACAGACACTAAACTCACGGAACACACAGCACTAGGCATGGAATCAAGACGAACAGGCATGAATACAATACACGGTACAATCCACAAGCACAGGACAAAGAAACAAGAGGGTATATATAGGGAAGACAGACAAAGGATAACGACACGGGGCAGGTGTGGGTAATAAAACACTCAGGGAAAGATAACGAGGAAACGAGATGGCGGGAACAGAGACTAGACACTGGAGAGAACGTATATTATTGTCAAAAGGACAATAATATGTTTCTCTCCACACATAACCAAAGTCTTTGTCATGGCTGTGCTACAGGACCAAGAAAAACATGACTAAATGAAGCAGAGCCATGACAATTAAGGCTTCAAAAATTGCAAATATTGTGTTCATTTGTTATATTGTATTATATTGATAGACAAAACGTATAAGTATTATAAATCTTTATTAATCATAGAGCTTACTTTTTTGCAAACTTCCCAAAGTCTATGGAAAAAATACATAGGCTTTCGGTCAAGGGAACACAGTGGCGCTAACTTCTCCATTGTGTGCATGACTAATAAAACGCTACATAAGAACTACAGCATTTGTCTGATTAGTCAAGCAAGTAAATTTACATTCTTGTGGAATTTGTAGTCCTTATTATTAATATAAAAATTTTTATCCGAACAATAGGTTGTTTGCAATCACATGGTTTTCATGACTTTATGAGGCTGGAGGACAGCAAGTGATTTTTCTCCATAGGAATTCACTATCACAAACTCAAAGTACCTATGTTTAACGACCTGTACAATGATCAGGTAAGCCCAAATTTCTGTCAAACCTTACTTGTAATAAACACTAGCTTAAATGGATAAAGTGAAAAATCTTGCGTTAAGCGTTGCTTCCCCATAGAAGTCCATTATAAGGACACAGCTTAAAGTACCAAAACAACAACCACGGAAAACCAAAATAAATCAATTTGTTTATCACTGATATCAAACATAAACACGATTAGTTGTATGTTCTCCGTTTGTCGCTGCCTTGAGCCACGTTATGCGAGTTCTTTATAATGAACTTCTATGAAGAACAAGCTTAACGTGAGACTATTCTTATCCCTGGAATAAGTGCTTGTTCTTTTAACAGTATAGCTAGTGTTTATTACAAATAAGGTTTAATAGAAATTTGGTTTTACATGGTCCTTGTTTGGGTATGTTACCCAAACAAGCTGTTTCATTACAATGGACTTATATGGGGGAGAAACGCTCAACTCGCGCGAGATTTATCACTTCATCCGTTTAATCAGGACTCAAACTTTGCAGCTAGTGTTCATGACAAGGTTTGACAGAAATTTGAGCTCACTTGGTCGTTATTTAGGTACTTTAAACCTCGTTAAGTGTTTTAGAAAGTCATCCGGCTCGGCTCATCCCAACCGCAGATTCAGGTTTACAAGCCACTTTTATCTCCTTTTCTCAGTCAATACTCTCATCAACTTTTGTTACACAATAAAAACACCTTTCATGGTTTGATCGATTTGAATAGTCAAAAACGACTCAAAACATAGGTATTTTGAGTTTGTTACAGTGAATTCCTATGGAGAAAATCACTTGCTGCCCTCCATTGGCACTTCGCGCAGTGCCGTGACGTCATGTGCAAACAACCTATATCTTAAAAGTGATGTTTGAAGTACAACGTACAGTAACACAACCGTAAGACTGTGTTAAATAGATACTGTAGAACAAAAAGTAAAGTCTCTTCAAGTACGGCTGACCACACATTCTATTTTACTCACAAACCGAAAACAATTATCCCGAAACCCCATTACAACATCCTAAGGGAGCCCGTGGCTCGAAAATGCTAATTCCGTTCCAAATCTGAGGCCTACAAACTAAACAGCTCTATTGAAGCTAACAAATGATCCTCATTTCCATTGTCCTTCATTACACGGGAAAACAAACGCGTCGGTGCCCGATCTCCAGCAGACCACGTGACCCCTCGAGAGTTAATGAGCACACACCTGATGACATTGCAGCAACACCCCCAGTGGCCTTTAATTGGGGACATACAGATTAACAATCACAGTGGAGGCCAAAGGTGTGTAAGCGGAGTACTTGAGGATTACTTGAGAGGATCTGTCACGCGTCCAACACCCACTAGAAACCAATTCTCATTTTCACTTATGCAGAGTTAATTAGCCTCTACAGTGACTGTAATGGGATAAATGCGCATTGAGGTGACGGAGAAAAGGGAAGAAAGAGAGGCTGTGTTTCCGTGACAGCTTGGTGTAGGAGACTGAAAAAGATCATTTGGTATGAGTGAGTGCCATCCCCAATTACTCCTTATTGCTTTTAGAGGACAGAGAGTGGGAGGCCGTAAATGAAATTCACGTGGCCGTTTTTATAAGACCGGCGAAGTGAAGGTCACCGTGTGCGGGTCTGAATTAAATTTTGATTGATTTATTTACTGATAGGGTGTGGACTTTCATTTTCCTCGCCGGGGTCATTGGAGATGAGCACGATTTGTCTCTGTGATCGACAATATCCACACCGCTTAATACGGATCAGGATTTCATATTTCAGATGGGTGTCAAAACGTTGGGAAAGTTCCTTATTGGCTTCAGTGATGTTGCTGCTGTTGTTAGGAGCCGATCTCTCGTGTGAGATACCTTTGACGCTAAAAAATAATATTTGGACATCCTAAAACTGTATGTTCATAAGGATGAAGTTAACTCGGAAAGCCTCACAACACACGGGAAGATTGTTAAACAAAAAATCATATAATTTTGTCATTTTACTGCTAAAAGCGTCAACCTGTTTCAAAATTGCAAAGCGCAAGTGTATCTCTCCCATAATTCTCTTCTCGCCTGCAGCCTTTTTATTGCATCAAGATATGTGCCAAGAGGGTACGTATACATTCACTTTTATTGACCCATAAAGGCAAACGCCGGGTCATTTCCATTTATGCTGTTGAAAGTAAGCGGATGGCTTAAAGACTATTTGAATATTTAGTCTCACAGTGATTCTGTGCCTCACAGTTTTCTCTCTGTGGGGCCCCAGAATGATCCATACAACAATCACAGAACAGCCATTAGACAAATCCAGCCTCCGCTCACTGGGGCTTTCTCAGGAGGGTGCTGGGGTGGATTCAAGTTCAACACGTTTTGTTGCTGCTATCTATGGCGTTATTATAATGACAAATGTCGCGAGCGCATTATTACAAGGTGAGAGCGCATTCTTGTAATACGAGCGCGCGAATCTCTCCGCTCGCACACCGATTTCCTTTGCTCATGCACAAAACTGGACGCGTGCTTTCAATTATACGCTGCTCTCTTATGAATTTTCTCTCCTCTCGCTCAGTGAGCGTGTGCGCACTCAAAATGCGTGCCGTGCGTCCACGAATCCGTTGGTACTCTTGCTCTCGAGAGGTCTTCCTGTGTGTTCCAGGCATTATAGGCTGTCAAAAGTAGTCAACCAATCAGGGATAGGCTTCCACGGCGGGCCAATGAAAACGCGACCTCTTACATGGCATCTTATTGGTTGAAAGTGACTTGACGTATTCAACGAAGCAAGATAGATCCACCACGTTCTCAGGTAACAATATTAATATATTTGATGCAACATTATTAATCAAATGTATATTAGAAATGAACGGGGCATTAGGATGCTTTGTAGGCTACATACAGTATAAACGTCAGCTTAACTACCATGTTATTCAGACAAAACAGGCCAACACCCTCAAGTTCATGTGGTCCTCGTGCATGTCGTACACTTAACATAGTATTGTCAAAATAGTACTAAATTGATTACCGAACAATTTAGATTGGTGTCTTAAGTTAGCTTTATTCTAAAATAATATTTACTACAAGTAACGGTACATATCAAAACAATAATAGCAGTGGAGCATTTGGAAATATCATATAATATTCTATACCTATTTGGTTATGCATTTAATGCGTTTGCAGACAGACACTGTAAGTGTTCTGCATTCAGTGTTCCAGAAGTTCAAGGCACAAAACTGAACTTCTATGCAATATACCAAACGCTCGCTTACCGTTCATTTCTAATATACATTTGATTAATAATGTTGCATCAAATATATAAAAATTGTTACCTGAGAACGTGGTGGATCCAGAGGCGTATTAAGACCTCATGGTGCCCCTGGGCAACAGCCCCAGAGCTGCGCCCCATCCACCCACCTACCCACACGCAAGAATCCACTCATTAAAAGATTTATATATTAAAAGATTTTATAAGAATGAAACTCAGCAATTTACAATATACTATTTTACAAGAATTACACATTAAAATGAAACTTTTGTAGAAAAGAATACAAAAAACAACTCTTCATCAAGCATTTTTAACAATTAGGCCTAATGTAGTTAAGAGGTCGCATTTTCATTGGCCCGCCGTGGAAGCCTATCCCTGATTGGTTGACTACTTTTGACAGCCTATAATGCCTGGAACACACAGGAGGACCTCTCGAGAGCAAGAGTACCAAAGGATTCGAGGACGCACGGAACGCATTTTGAGTGCGCACACGCTCACTGAGCGAGAGGAGAGAAAACTCATAAGAGAGCAGCGTATAATTGAAAGCGCGCGTCCAGTTTTGTGCACGAGCAAAGGAAATCGGCGTGCGAGCGGAGAGATTCGCGCGCTCGTATTACAAGAATGCGCTCTCGCCTTGTAATAATGCGCTCGCGACATTTGTCATTATAATAACGCCATAGGCTATCCTGTAGGTTAGATGTGGCTGTGCAGCCTGAAGGCTCTCTGAAATGGCAGAAGTTACTGTACCGCCGTAAAAGTTACTGTACTGCAGGGCTGCACGATAATTTATCGCGATACCACTAAATCCTATTGAAATCAAGCTGGCTGCGATATGCAATGTGTCGATATTTTTAATGCGTAGCTTGTCCGTGAAGCACGGCTCTGGGGGATCAGTAGGGAATGCTGCTTGATCTAAAAGCAGTGCGAGTTTGAGTCGCTTATAGTGTGCATTTGAAAAAGCAACACCCGTCAAATATGATCATTATAAATATACTTTATTATCATAAAATACCTGATGAGGCTTGAGTAACAGTGATAAACAGATGTCCATAAGCATTTCCTAGATTCTAGAATGTATTATGGTCTTCTTCTGCAGTGCGTATTTGGAGTTTCTGCACGAGAGCGCCCTCTGGCTTTCGGATGCAGCAGCATTTTCCCCGTACTTCACTCAAAAGCTGTGCATAAATCACGTGATATTTATCGTCAGTTTATCGCGACAGCCCTACTGTACTGTAAATGGCAAAGAAGTGAACACTTGTAGATAATCAGAAAATGAAATCTAATCTGTTAAAAATGATAAATTACTGTAAGTATTACCAAGTAGAACTACATGTCTCTTTTATAATAAGGCAAGTTTCACTGTTACTATTGCTCATACTTTATTATTACACTTTGGTGTCTCATCTCACACCATCTGTACTACAGACATGAAACTACCCTAAATCATCTGATTTAATAAGCATATTTATACAATATTACTCCTTGGTAACTTGTGATTTTCAAATTGCAGCAGGTAAAACAAAACATACATATCTAAACTGAAAGGGACCTAAAGCATACAAGGAGCAGAACATTGAAGGAGATCCTTTTGACTGTCCAATAACCAACCACCACTACAACTCACCTGATCTAACGAGAATTTGTACGTTGTGAATTGTACAAAAACGTATGATTACTAGAAAAAAGCAATACTGAAGCCCCACCCAACCTTAACGTCACTGGCACGAAGGCATATCATACAAAAACATACAAATCGGATCGTACAAATTCATACCAATTAGCCCAAATTAGCCACATTGTAAAATAGTTATGTTGTTGACTACAACACCCCAGCTCAAAAATATTTACCCTTGATTACAATGCATCACTAGCATTACATATTTGTGCTTGAGCAGATGTTTGACTGTGTGTGTGTGTGCGCGCGTGCGTGGCGTGGCGTGACAATGGATGTGTGTGTCAGCTCATTGTGCTGTGGAGTGCAAAGGCTTTTCTGCACATAGTCAGAGGAGCTTTACGACTTGTTGAACTCATGTCAGTAATCTGAGGGAGCAGTCGGAGATGTGATGTGGAAAATGTTCCTCAAGGAGAATAGCTGAAGATGACACTGTGTTTAATTGCATTTTTGGGCTTTTGTCACTTTTTTTAGAAAGACCGAGTAGGTCAGTGTAGGCCAGAATTGAACGTTGTATCCCAGACAAGCACTGCAGCTCAAAATGTCTAGAGTATGTTCAATGCTAAACCACAGCTTAGAGAAAAACTTTCATTGTATATTTATTATCATTTGTAAACACTTATGTCGTGATAGAATATAGACAAAGTTTGAAACGCTGTCACTTCCATATATGGATCTTTAGCTTTTTAACATGGTATTGCATGAAGAACTATAGTTGAGTCTCAAATGACATACTATGCACTAATGCACTTAAGCTATGCACAATGCACTCAACCATCAGTGTATGAGTTTTAGAAAGAGTAGTATCATCCCAAATGGAATACTAAACGGTTTTATACTAATCCGGAAGTGTGTGCGGTTTCACAGATGAACGCAAATGACGTCAATCGCACGGCACAATGTGTGTGAATAAAAATCTATTTGTACACTGTACATTTAATGTAGTTTTATCTGTTTTGCCCAGCATTACTTAAGTCGTCATCAGATCGAAGCAGATTGGTGAAAATTCCCAATATTACCTGTATTCACAATACATTATACACTCAAATGCCCATACACACACAATTGCCAGACAACACTGTCACAACTAAATTAACTGATTGCATTTACATGTACGCAGGCAGACTATACAAAGAGACTTACAATGCAATCACTCCATCCATTGTAAACCCATGAACCGTGTTTTTTAGTCGAGCTACACAAACATCGGTCTATGTCGTGCACATATACGTACATAATGAGAGATGGCCAATCTTGTGTTCCTCTATCTCTTTCCCTACACACAGACACAGGTAGTCTATAGTGACAGAGACTAAGTAAAAGGCTGTGTGTTGGCCTTTGAAGGTGTCATCTGGTGATTTAGGATCAGTCTGAGTAAAGGAAAGGACTTCAGTCTCTTTAAGGCCACGGCCTGTCACACAACACGCTCTAACACACTTCCACAGGCTCCGCAGAGAGACGCGTGCTCCTAAACGCCCGCGCACTGCGATGAGAGCGAAATTAAGCCGAAACAGTGGACGTAAATCCATAACCAGACTCGAGCTCATCCACTGATGCAGTGGAAACAGAACCGTCACACCTTTGATCTTCTCGTCCACCGAGCACAATGCTTAATTGCACTGGTGGGAGTGAGAGGAATTGAACACAACGTGCACGCACACGTGGGTGTTCTTGCCCTCGGTCGACATCGGAGGAACGTGTGCCGGAGATGATGGGGGAACAACATAGGAAGGCAATAAGTTCTATAATTGATTCGAAGACACTCTGGATTTCAAAAGTCAAATATATTAGACGTGCACACACAGACTTACAGTAATCATCACAGGCTCACACACACCCATCCTGAATTCCCGGGAGGACCGTAGGCCTCCTATTGAACGACAGCGTGTTTACAGAGCAATGCTTCCCATTGGTTTTCTGATCGATGGGATTATATTTCTTATAAAGGAAGGATGAGAGGGTGTCTATGAAGGAGAAGAGAGGGAGAGATGGAAGGAAGAGAGAGGCATGAGAGAACATATAAGGTGAGAAAACATCTCATACATGCAGTTGACTGGAGAGTATTGATTTCTCTCCCTCTCTCTCTCTCTCTCTCTCTCTCTCTCTCCATTTCTTTCCACAGTGTTCTCTCTCATTATTATATCTGTCTTTGCTTATCTGTCATTTAAAACTCAGACATGTACCTGCATTTTCATTATAAATGTAAATTGTTGTCACAGTGACATGTACAACAATGACCTTTGCTTATCTTTGTCCCTTGCATGATAACAAAAAGTGGACGTCTCTCAATAAAACAGCACCTATCACAAAAAAATGCAGTTCATATATATTGTTCGCTTAATGCAAGAAATGTTCCACACAATGCCACATAAATGGCACCATACGGAGTAAAGAAACTGTTACATTTTGTACCTTGCTCATATCTAAATGCCTATAAACTACAGAAATCGGGTACTCTGGGACATTTTTGTACCATGACTTCTGAACTTTACTGAGATGTCAACGAGCACTGCAGACCAACAATATATATACAGTACTACTGGAACCATCAATACGTTTTTACATATAAAAAAAATTGTCCTTAACAAAAAAAAAGAAAATTGGGATCCAACAATGGCCTCAGTGACATCGGGGCCATGAAATCACATGATACAACCCAGCTATAATAGCAATGATGATAACACATATCAACACAGTTATATTACAAGTACTCAAATCACTGACAAATATTTTTCAAATTACCACCAAACCACTTTTCTGTGTGTTTTAGTTTCCAGTGTTTACTCCATAAATACTGTAAAGGACAGCATAATAGCCACAGAAACACAAAGGAACTGTCATTCTGACAAACCAAGGAGGAGGAACATTGACAAAAGAACAAAAGGAAGAGACGAATAGGATGGAAACAATAGTATGATAGCCACTCGCCTTTAAAGAATGAGGAGAACAGAGCCAATTTTGGGGGGGATCAGAAGAAGAGGAGCTAAAACATGACAGAACCTTACAGAAAGAGAGTAAGAGGGAACAAACTGTTATAAGAGGCTCTAAAAGACATTTTTAAAGATAAATGGAGTGAGGCAGGCAGGGATCCATGGAAAAAAAAGAAAGACAGGCAAATAAAGACAGACAGTTTGTCCCAAATATGACAACTAAAGTATATAAACAATCAACATGAGAGACAGACAGAGAAAAGAGAAGGTCAGAGAGATGGACAAAAGAAAGAAAGAAAGAAAGAAAGAAAGAAAGAAAGAAAGAAAGAAAGAAAGAAAGAAAGAAAGAAAGAAAGAAAGAAAGAAAGAAAGAAAGAAAGAAAGAAAGAAAGAAAGAAAGAAAGAAAGAAAGAAAGAAAGAAAGAAAGAAAGAAAGAAAGGAAGGAAGGAAGGAAGGACGAAAGGACTGCTCTTTGTCTTGGAATGGCTGTGACAGGAAGCCGAATACAAAACGTCTGACAAAACTGAAAAATGTTTGTTGGAGAAATTTGCATTTTACAGAATTAAACGGATATGCTTCTGAAGCTTGGGTTTTTTACATTCCACAAGAGATATAAATTTTTAATTGCAGAACTGATAAAAAATTAAGATATATTGAAATCACGCTCACACACAGCGACCTCACATTATAATTCTCGGTGCCTATTTGACACATTTTAACCTTTTTAGTATAAATGTTTCCAATTGGATTATTCAGATAAATGTTGCCAGCCTTTACCTCTGTCATGTTCCTTAATAACCAGTGCCTATTTATTTCTATATTTATTAGCTATTTGAAATTCAAATGATGACACATTTTACACATCAAAACTGTCACAATTTTTCTGCTCTCAGTAGAATCATTGACGTAGTTACACTCAGAATTCATTAAGGAAGTTCGCGAAAATCCGATACAATTCTGTAGCTTCGAGGCAACACATTTTCTCAGTCTTTTGTCTGTTTGATAAGTGAGTTGAAAGAATTCCTGTAAGGTGCAGCATTGCTCGCTCTGCCTGGGGAGGACGCAAATGTATTCATGTCGAATGTCACCCAATCGATTACTGGACTGCAAAGAAATTAAAGGGCACACCACACAAATCATCATTACGATAAAATAATAAAATATAAATATTCACGTTTTCAGCCACCTACATCTCTGCAAATTCTCTTTATTTTAACTCATTTAAATCTGGGGATGCAAGTTTCATGCCCGGTCGCATTAAAGCGCTAAACCCCCGTTTCCGCCCCGAGTCAGTGATACAAATGCACACAAAACTCATCTCAAATGCACTCAAAATGTGATTAATGCCCAAGACTCAGTCCTTGTGGAGAATAAACAGAAAAACATTAACCAGGCGTGAAACAACAAACATGCAGCCTAAGCACCTGTCCTTTTTTGTATTAAATTTGTCCCTCTCGTCATACCTTTTTTTCTCCTCACCCACCTCTCATCTGTGGAGTGGCAGCATATACAATCTCCCTGTAATGGACGTTTAATATTTACACGTTTGGCGTAATCACTTAAATGCCTGTTTTACCACGGCCTTGTTTGGGTAGTTGGAGGGCATTTGACAGCCTATTCATCACAAAGTGAGCGTCCGGAACCTCTCGGCCCCCTTAACAATCAATCAACCAGCAACTCCAACCTCCTCTCACACACACCTCACATTGGTGCAGTTGCAGCCCGAGTGTATGTAATCACTTCTGTTTGCATAACCCCCCCACCACACACACAACCTCAGAACGATACCTATTAGTCCATCATCTGAAAGGTCCTACCTGTGAATAGCTCCATAGGCTCTGGGGATTAATCTTTAGCCTTTCAAACGCACGGCAGCTCTATGCATTTAGAGAGCCTGCATTGGCTCAGGTAATAGGATGTGGACTAACACTGAAATACATCTAATCATAAGGTTAGCTTTTGATTTCCTTTAAAAGGATTCAGCCAATGTTCAATTACGTAGCTTGGCTGGCAGAGAGAGTGTGCGTCGGGTATTTTGTTGGACATAGACAGTGGCACTACTTCACCCAGTTCACCCAAAAATGAAAATTCTGTCATGAATTACTCACTCTCTAGTTGTTCGAAACCTGTATAAATGTCTTTGTTTGGTTGAACACAGAGAAAGATATTTGGAATAATGCTTATAACCAAATAGTTCTTGGACCCCATTGACTACCATAGTAGGAAAAATTACTTTATACTACTTTTGTTCTGTTGAACACAAAAGAAGATATTTTAAAGAATATAGGACAGCAAACAGTTCTGGGGCACTTTTGACTACCATTGTCATTTTTCCTACTATGGAAGTCAATAAGGTCCAAGAACTGTTTGGTTACAAGCATTTGTCCAAATACCTTTCTCTTTGTTTAACCAAACAAAGAAATTTATACAGGTTTGGAACAACTAGAGTGAGTAATTCATGACAGAATTTTCATTTTTGGGTGAACTATCCCTTTAAGAAAGAGATATGTCTTAAAGGTGCAGTGAACTGGCCGTTTTTATTGTTTTATACTATTGTCTGATGTCTACTTATGACGTTCGCGTGGTTTTTACATTCGAAGACATCAAAATCAATAAGTAATAGGCTATTTTCTACCCTGGTTTTGAGGCCGGCTGGAGAAAAGCGCGGTTTTTAAGGGCGGGCCGCATAGAAGACTTGGAAGTAAACGCCCACTGCTATGATTAGATAGCAGCTTGCGTAGTTGACTTAGTTGGAGCCTTCTGTGAATTTGGTTAGACACGTAACGTTACGTAACGTGATTTTACTCAAATTTACAGACTTATTTCCAGGATGTGATGGCTTTGCGTATAGTTTGTATAGCCTATAGTTGTATGGTGTTTAGTGATATATGACCGCACATGTCAGCATTTAAGACCCGCGAACCGGACAGAAGATCACCGCGATCGCGGGTCTCAAATGTTATAGTTTTCATTATAAATAAACAAACGGTAGACTCCCGGCCAAAACGACAGTGTTGGCAGATATGGATATGTCCCGGCACCAGAAATCATATCAAAACACTTCAAAACAGCCTCCATTATTCGCAAACGGTGGATAAAACCTTGAAAAATGATATATGAGCCCGCCAGGTAGGCTAACACCAGTTTTACTGCACCTATGCATTGTTGTTATTTTGTTGCAAAAATTGCTTCTATTGTTTTCCCCTAATTTGTAAGTCGCTTTGGATAAAAGCGTCTGCTAAATGACTAAATGTATTTTATGGACTTAAATGTAAAGTGTTTAAAACATTTGTTGTACTAGCAATGTAATATCGATTCATATTGTGGATCGTTCCAGAGTCGTGGAACACATCCGGAGAAAGTGCGTGAGAGTGATTTTTCAGGGATCGGGCGATTTAAACTTTAAATTCCTCAGAGGAGGTTAAATGTGCCTGATGTGCTCATTTCGTATGAATATTTATTTCCATAATGATTAACATCAAAAGACGTTACAGTCATTATACAAAGACACAAATAGTGGTAAATTCAAATATGGCAGAATTTCAAGTCTCACACTAGAACCAATAAGATACAATGTTAACAATTTGCTGCTATACCTGAATTTACAGCGCTGATCTGTGTTGCCGTGGATATGCATTGTAGGCTATCTATCGCGAAGCTCAAAATATTGTTTTCTCTTATAAACATAATTATAACTTTTACTTCAAAATGTATATATTAAGGCCGTCGCCCTCACGAGTCATTCAGATTACTTTTTGGAGCTTTGCTATGAAACCCCCATACATAATATGAATGTATTTTAATATATTAAGATAGGCTTGTGTTTAACTGAAGAAGGGGAGTCATATACATCTGGGATGTCATGAGTGGGAATAAATTATGAAACCATTTTCATTTTAAGGTGAACAATTTCTTTAATCGGTTTAAAAGATGTATATTTGCTGCCCCCTATTGGATGACAAATAAGAGCCTGAACATTCTAACGAATAAAACAATTCATAATTCCTGTCTGACAATTTGTAAACGCCTTCTTTGTACATTCTAGTTCTCTAGGATTAAGTCTCTAGGTGTGTAAATGGGTTAAAATATGTGGTTAAAGAAAGGTAAATGTCTATACATGCTGTGTGACCCACACACCAACCCACAAGGACATCGTTCAACAGAGAAGCGTTCTGTCAGAGCCAAGGGTGTGGTGGTGTACTTTCTCTCTCGCCCGCTTCATCAGACCATAAAATGTACCATCACAAACTGTCACTCTTAAGAGGTATGGCAGGAGATCACGCTCCAACAAGCTTTAAAAATATGTAGTATAGTCCACACACAAATCCACATTATACATCTAAGGATCAAGTGTGCTTTACCTGTGACATGATTCCCAATCATCACCTTTCACAATGTTTTGGGGTGTTGGAGCACCTTTCGCCACCAATTTATTTTATAATCTGTCCTGTTACTGACAGGATATTTCATCAGTAAATTATGATGTTGTTTTCGTTATCCATCGAGTCATTTATCTGCTTGTCAGAATGTGTACTTTTGCAGAATTAGTGTCACAATCATTTCAACTACAAATCCCCCCATCATGATGGAGTTTTCCGGGCATTTTTATTGGTCAGGTGCCCATGAATTCTCACAACAGAGCATTGAGAATGAAGATTTATGGATGCTGTAAGTATATCTAACCGTGTCAACTCCCATCAAACTCTCTCACAAATCTTTCCACCATTTTTTGTCTTTCAGTGTTGAGGAGTGGAGTTGAGGAGTGGAGAAGAGGACACGCCTGTGTTTGCAAACTTGATGTTTGTGTGTGTGCTTGAGTAATATGAGAGCATGTGTGTCAGGGAGTGTTTCTATCATTCACACAACACTTTGTTCGACTACAGCGCAACGGGAGCAGTAAAAACTAATTTCTCTCAGCAGCAGCCTCTTTTACTAACAGGTGACTGTCAGGTACTTCTTAACCAATCTGTGTTAGTACGTTTTGTGTGTGCATGATGGCTTTTAACGCAAAATTAAAGATCTAGGCATTTACTGAGCATAAACCTTTCATTGTGCATTGTAGTCTCATCGATTCCGTCTGCAGGTGCATGCTTCTGAATCACAGTTAGGTTTTTTGAGCCATATGGAGCTTGCAAGTGTCTTTCCATATTGTGCCATGCTGTCACGGTTCTTATTAAAGATCTTTTAGCACTTGAGCTAAAACTGTAGAAGACACTCATCTGTCTATGTGCTATCAAACGTTTACTGGGTAGTTACAGACGTAAAGAGCTTTTGGCTGGATTGGTGTGTAAATGCAAAGAGGCAAATCAACTTCATTTGATTTGATTGAGGTCTATTGAATAGGCTGTCAGCATTCTCTTATTCTCAAAGCATTTATCAGTCTCTTTGTGTAATCTTTGTGGTTGGTTCCTTATCGCTCCTGATTATCCAGCAGCGACAACATGCAGAATGCAGAATGCGTGTCAGCAACTATAAGCACCAACAGGAACTGCACGGTGGAGATCACCAACATCAGCAGCGTCTACTGTCTCATCAACCCAAAGTAAGGAGAAAACAATGCCTGTACATGAATTGTCATTAAATTTTCATATTAATTGAATGTTTCTGGAGAATAAAGCAGGTAATCCTATAATGTTGTAAAATATTTACTATAATTTTATTGTCATCTTATTTTCAACTCTAAACTCCTTTCAGAGTATACATGTCCAGTGGGTACAGCTGTCATCCTCCCCAGCCCACAATCCGCTCCACCAAGACCGAGGTCTGCTCATTCACTAAGAATGACAACACTGCCACCGGTGCCGTGGGCATCTTGACCTATGATCTCTTCCACATGCAGAACCGCATGTGCACTGAACGCATGGCTATACTGTTCTCCATTCCCTTCGACTATCAGCGCTACAAGAACGTCTTGGGAGTCGGGCTGTTCGAGAGCAGCCGTGGGTGCGATAAGGCCCTGTATAACCACATGTACGACGGCAAAGACTTCAGCCAGTTCACCCGCATGGAGGCAGTGGGGTCTGGAATCGACCACAAGGCACACAATGTTGAATTAAGGGCGACCATGTCAAATGTGGGCAAAGCTATTATTAAAATGGAGCTGTATGATAAGATGGGCTGAAAAGAAAAAACAGTGTTTTGCCTGATGGTAATAAAACCATTTAAAAAAATATTTTCTAATTTGTTTAGTATTCTTTTGTATTCTCTTGTAGACAAAAAGAAGCATTATAAATGGATTATATACGTTTGTGTTTTACCAGTAAATTCTCTCAAAAAGGTGACAATAAAAATTCCAAATGCAAAAATCTAATCTTGTCTTGTATGGAAATTCTTTTCACAGTTCAAGTGCCAGTGTAAAATGACTGTAGGGATATTTCTAAGACATATTTTCAAAACACTAATCCAGACTGTTGCCAAGCACATCCTTTCCCAACCCATGTCCTGTGTGTAGTAACTTGCTTCTTCAACAACTATACTATTATGCTATCTAACTGTTAAAAAGGGTGTGGAACCGTTTCCAGCATATTTACCCACACCTGTCATAATTGTGCAATGTGTCTCTTTAATATTTGTACAGCTTGTGTGTGCACAGTGTGTGCGTGTGTCCAAAGAGGGTGTGTACTCAATTTTAATCAGCATGCTTTTTAAGCAATTGGTACGTCCTCCTCTTGTTGCCGATCATGAAGACAGAGAAACAGTAGAAACACAGTGACTCCCTTACCGTGCAGCACATCTCAGTGTGAAGAACGAACCATACACTTTCCAGAGCTTCAGAAAGGTAAGCTTTTATTACCCTTAGTGATGAAATATGCTTAATAATCATAGCTTAATAATCAAAACTAAATGCCAATGCATGCTTTTATTTCCATGCTAAAATTATATCACGGGAAGACAGTTTATTCAGTTACGGACACTTGAGCAATTCTATTTCACACTGTCTGCTTCCTCTATTAGAGCAGGGCATTATAAATGTTGAAGACTGCCACAGGCACAAGACTTTTTAATGTGGTGTTCCCTGCACATGTTATTACTGTGACCTGCTTTGTGTTCATTTGTTAGCATTGAGGGCTGTAATGAAGTAATGGAAGGGCAAAAGTGATGTAGGTGTATAGGGTCAGACTGAACGGAGTAACATTAATAAAAGCTCTTTACTCTTTTATATCACACAGATTTGCATGCACACACTCATACACCAGCACAGAAAAGTATTATGTGCAGAACTGTCGCAATAGGATTTCAGTTTCAATTTTGAGAATTTTTATAGGAATGCAGTGTCTGGTTAAAAACTTCACACGTCACTGTATGACATTTTTGAGGGATTGTACTATTGATAACTTTATGAAACAATATCCTGCTCCATGTTTTCGGCAATCCGACAGCAGCAGTGAAATGTTCTGCGGTCACTTGTAAACATCGGTCTGGCCTGACATGGCTGCTGCATGAGTAAAGATTAAATATTTTTATCTCACGACTGTCACGGCCCCAGGCATGCGCCAGTATTACTGCGGACGCATCTCTATTCATTCAGATCAAGTAAAAAAAGGCCTAAACAAGCCTGTGCTTGATGTCAGTGCCCTGGTTTTTAACCAACCCAACAAAGTAAACATTTAGCCCATGTAAGCCACATGTGTGTCAACAGATCTAAGTTCAAGATTAAGAATCAAAAGCAATATATCACATCGCTATGCATGTACAATGTCAACATATTTAATCAGCATAGCATTAAACAGTACAAATATTTTTGAACTATTTTTGGGAGTATCCTTCGCCCTGTGGTAACTCATGATAGCAAACTTTATATAATAGAAAAACAAAAGTTATGTTATTGTCGCTGCGGCCCTGCTGTGAAAACAAAACTGACATTTATACTTGTTTTCGACTGTGCAGATTAAGTATTACTTCTGTTCTCTGCTTCCCGCCTCTCTCCGTTTCAGCTGTCAATCACAACTATCGCACATCATCATGGCTGAGTCTGCCGAGGCTGCGGCTGCCAATGTGAGCAGCAAGAGAAGCGCCACCATAGAGATCACCAATATGACAAACAACTACTGCCTACTCAACCCAAAGTGAGAGGACAACCAGAGACACAGCAACAGTACCTGTCCAATGTTAAACCAAATTATTTAGTGGCCTCAAAAATGTATTGAGCAGTTTTACATGCTTAAACCTTGTTTAAATTGATTAAACTGTATTATAGAACAAAATATCAAACCAAATAGCACCACAGGAAGGATGCTAGAGCTTTATTTTTTAACTTACTCCCCTTTTTAAGCTATTTTAGCAATAACAAAAAATTAAAACAGACATTAATTACATACATAATCCAAACCACAAACTTATAAACATATACAAACATATAAACACTACATTGGACAAGCAGAATGTTTCTAAATTTGCATTAATTTTAAACAATTTATCCAAACAAATTATCCAACTCTTGGTTTATTATTTTATGTAATGCAGAATCATTAACACATTATGTGTCAAAAACTTCCACTATATTCGACAGCTTTCAGTATTTTTAAGCAAATACATAAAAGTGTATTATGTATGACACTGATTAATATTTGTCTTATTACTGCGGCTGCATCTTTTGTGCATGATTACTAATACAAAATAAATCTTTCACAGAGTCCATCTGGAGAACGGTGAAATCTCCAACCCACCTCAGCCCACCGTGCGCCCCCAAAAAACCGAAGTATGCACCTTCGGCAAGACGGGCTCCACGACCACCGGCAGCGTGGGGGTCATGACCTACGACCTCTTTGAGCGACACAAGAATGACTACATTGAGACCATGGCCATCATGTTCTCTGTACCCTGGGACTACAACTTGTACAAGAATTGGTTTGCAGTGGGCATCTACCCGAAAGGGAAGGAATGCAATCAGGCACTATATAAAGAAATGTACTATCAGAAGAACCAGCAGGGCTTTGTGAGGGAGGAGGCCAGTGGGTCAGGTATTAACCATGATGGCAGTTACCTGGACATCAGGGCCACCATGTGTCCTCTGGGCAGGGGCATCATAAAAGTGGAGGTGTGGGATAAGCTGTTTACTCCTATGGGTCAGCAGATTTGCTGAGAAAATAAACCAGTCGATCATACCGTACTATTGAATCGAATCCACAGCATCTGTTTACTATCACAGTTATTTTGAGGTGCTTCTATGTCAGTTATACCATACATTTTTCTTTATACAGTTACCAGAACATTACTTATCTCTTAGCTTTCTAGTGAGCTCTGGCATGCACGTTTGATCTGAATTTCATAAAATGATCTAAAAGCGTTTAAACTGGAACTTAAATCTGTTGCCGAGCTATCCTTTCATGCTCTGTAAAACCCCACACTTTTATGTCCCGGCTCCTTCTGTCAGCAGAACGCTTTAGATGTGTGTTTACAGGTTGCCTATGCTTACTTGAGGCTAATTCCGCTCTCACATCAGTCAGCCATTGTTGTGTTATTCAGTCCAATCACCTCTAGGTGATTTTCAGTTCCTCATCAGGGCAGAGATCCCTACTGAAAAATAATCACTGTCTGTACTGATTGAAGTATTTTTCAAATAAAAATAAATTCTGCAATTTCATCTTAATACCTTTGCCTCTTCTTCCTGAGCATGAAAGCCTGGAGCTGTATGTATTTGTATAATCAAAATCTCAAATGAGTTCTAAGGCTGTTAGCTATAAACTGGAAAAAATCCTGTGCAAATATTTCATAAAATGCATTTGGAAAGTCCTAATTTCTGAACGGGAGAGCTGAACCATGGGAATGGGGAGATAAAAAGAATGAATGACAGACAAACAGAAAAAGATATCAAAGAACTGGTGGGGCTGGTTTTGAATTTATTTCATAATGTTCCTGTAACTGATCTCGCATTGCCTTTGCACTGCAAGCTGCGTCTGCCAAATGCGTGAATGTGAATATTTTATATCCACTTCTCCTAAACAACCCATTCAAAAGATAATGAATGACTCTTTGAATCGCTCCACTTGTGCACAATAAATTACCACAAAATTAATGATCATACAATTAGGGATGCCCGATACTAAGCTCATGTACTCGTACTCTTACAAATGCACTGATACCGAAGACCGATACCGAAGACCGATACCTCATGTGACATAACTGACAGAACTGACTGAAATGTGTTGTAAAATTTGATTTGAAAGTTTGTGACAAGCACATAAAATAATTTATTTTTTCATAATGTGTTTAAGGTGCAGTTGTTTGCAATGAAGCTATTCTATTTTTATTAGTCTCACTGTGTTGTGAAAAGGTACAGGCATTGGTATCGTCGAGTACCAGAAAAAAATATGGTATCGGTGCATCCCTATAATAATGATACAGAAAAATGCACAGTACATTCAAGCTACACATTTTATCAGTACGTGCGGGTGGTTTTGAAAAAAAAACAGTTAATAATATATTACTTTAGTTTATATTATTTATATTTATATTATTTATATAATAAAAATGAGCATACTGTAAGAGAGATCTATCTACTTTGTTATGTTTTTTCTACATTTTTGTTGTCACACAGAGGACACATTTACGATTATATATATTATATTATAAAGTCAACTACCCATGTGAGTTATAGGAACCTGGAATCATCAATACCCATTTATCTGTAAGAAAGTGAGCTCTAATGGACAAACTATAGGTGTAGGTTGAGGTTTACAAGCAATTATACCTGCCCAAATCCGAAGGGACTGACATCTCATTTAACGTCCCAGCAATCCAGACATAGTGGTCAAAGAGCAACATTTGTAGAGCTTATACCTCAAGAGACTGCAACACTATTACCAACATCCTAAATAAGGACAATTCAATACAAAGATCTTTGTTCAATGATTGAGAGCAGAAGTGATCAGGTTTTCTTATTCTTCTCATTCCTGTCTCATCACTTCTTCATTATATCACAGCTCTCAGTACTCTCAAATAAGAGCCCTGATAAAAAAGGGTTCTATGTGCTGTGACATTTGCATAAAGCCATACATAATACAACAGGCTAAACGTCAGCTCTTTAGCAGATATTAGGAGCATTGTTGTATGATGTACTAAGGTGGCAAAAGCTGAGCGAGCATGTAGATTGCCTCCCTTTAGAAACAGAGCAAAAACCTTTCTTTTACTTCCCTAGTGTGTTTATTTTGCAAAACATAGGGAAATATCTCCCATCTTGCTTAACATTTTGTGCATGTGAGTCAGTGGGTGGGAACCCTGGGAAATGGCAGTTAATTTTGACACACACCAAAATAAATGAGCCAACAGGTGATGTAGGCTATGCAACTACTTAGTCATTTGCCAGTTTAATATTCAGAGACAACTATAAATAAACCATTGGTAGATTAATTTTACCGTTACCTACTAAACAAATAACAAGCTGGCTTCGTGCCACTTTCAACATGGTACATGCCGAAACTACAGTACACCACTGTGCAGGATAAAAGTATGTTTCTCAATTCACAAGTAGCTAAATATTCTGACTTTTGCATGCTATTTTGTGTGATGTAAATGGCAAGTATTGACTTTGAATGCACTAGTAGTTTTGGATAAGAGCGCATGATAATAATAAATGAACTGTAAAATGTAATGTCTTTAAAGGGGTCATATGGTGCGAATACGTGTTTTTCTTTGTCTTTGGTGTGTTATAAGCTGCCCATGCATGTATTACACACGTAAAATTGCACAAGTGAAAGTGTCGGAACAAAAGATGCATTCTATCTAAAAGCAAATGGTCACCCAGACCTGCCTGAAACACCTCGTGTAACCACACCCCCACAAATCTACGTCAGTTCATGTTATGAGTTGACTAAGACCGCCCAAATGTATACGCAAGTAAGGTTGGCGTACCTGTCAGTACAATTGCTTTCGAACCTGATGTTCCAAATATGGTAAGAGGCGTTACATTTCCTTGCAGTATTCCACTAAGCACTGGTTAACTGGCCAATCATAGCACACCTCGCTTTTCAGAGCCATGAGCTTTGTCAAAAATCTGCGCGTTTCAGAGAGGCGGCTCAAAGAGGCGATACAAACATGCACGGTATGTAGAAAATACAGCATTTTTTAAGCTTAAATCGCGTATACACATTGCATTACATCTAAAACAAGCGATAATATTCGTTTTAGCCGTGTCATATGACTCCTTTAACATGCAACTGTAGAAATAATAGACTGGTTACAGAATAGTCAAAACTGAGTTCACAGCTGCTGTTGTGCAGGGTGAGACTGCCACTGTGTGGACAGATGAGGAAAGGTGACTCAAATCTGGTCATCAGATATCTGTATTTATACACTGTACTATAAAGTCATGTACAGTGTTTAAAATGTAGCTAAAATGCTCAGTGATCATCGTTACAGTAGGTTACTGAAAATGTTAAAGGTTGTTTATTAGTTTTGTTTCTACTAAATGCAAAGAAATGATCGATGCCAAGCAAAATATGGGTAATATACTGACTGTAAAGTGTGAAGCTCCAACTCCAGGTTGCATTCAACAATTCTTATACTCCAAAATCAGATAGAGTCATCCCCATAAGTAAGATTTCATTTGTATACGCACATTTCCGGCACCAATTTACTGCCTATGGGAAATAGGCCTAATAGCCTACACACAATTTTCTATCTAATAATCTACATAGTTTTTACTTTCTTAGTTTTATATTACATTCTCTTTAGATCTATAAAGAATTCATAAAAAGTCAATGTGTACATTTGCAGTCTCCGTTCTTAACATTATTTACCCGTCTTTGAACTGTGCCGGCGGTTCATGGCCAGCAGGCCTTCATTCTATTCTCTGATCTCAGCGATGACAGCGTTCAGATCCGCCGTAGGAATTGCGTCAACCTCCACCTGCAGGCGCCCACTCAATTGTGACCCAATGACAGCGCAAGATCTGTAAAACAAGAACCAATCATGTTCCAGATAAAGGTCCGCCACATATTCAGTAAAAATGTACAATGTGTCATTGCGTAGTTGTAACCATGATTGCCACGCATACTGTAATTTCAGAATATTGAGGTTTTATTCTTTATTTAGTCTTTGCACGTCACCTTTGTTTTTATAGTCCTGACAGATTTTGACATCCTCCCATATCTACACTTGTTTTTTGCTTCATGCGCCAATTTTGTCTAAAAAATGTTTTTGAAATTTTAACGATAAAAAGCATTAGGTTTTCTTAAGTAAATGCTTTTATGCATATTGTTGTTAAATGTGTATGTGGCAAGGGGTGTGTGATTTAGCAAGGTCTGCAGCGGGAGAGAAGGCTGAGAGAAGAGTGGTGAGTAAATGGGGTGCGAAGTGCAAATGATGATCAGCTGTCCTCTATTCCAGTGATTGGTGTGGGGATGCATATAAACAGCTCGGAGACAGGAGCCGGGTGTGTGAGAGCCAGCAGAGTCTACTGCGGAGAGAGCGAGAGAGAGAAAGCCAGAAGGGGATTGCTTCACGAGAGGATCGTCAGCTCCAGTGGAATACGGAGGCTGGAAACAGAGACGCGCAGCGTCAGCATTGAACTGTGATATACTTTTGTTAATAAAACGTACTTCTTCTCTCCAGTAGACAACCTGACCCCGATCTCTTCCTTCTCACCTACACGAACATTGTTACAGTGTATTATCACACATTTGTGTGGCCCTTGAAAACAATAGGCTACAATGTTTTTCGGAAAAGAACACAGACATACTTATTTTGTAAACATTATGGGCAGCTATCAATAAAAGGAGAACGAATCAGTGAGCACAGCACTTCGTTTAATACTTCGTTCAACAATATTTATGAAATTGCATAACGACATACAGTACCTGCTAGTATTAAACAACATCACTTTGTTGAGATCCAGCATCGTTTGTATGTTACGCATTAGAACAAACAATAGATGACAAAACATCACCATATAAATATTTAGTTGAGTATTATCGATATTTAAAAACAAAATAAACACAAATACTGCAAACTAAACCATAGAAAAATCCAATAAAAACGCATAAGCACATTATGTTACTATAAATAACACTAGCTCGTCAGATTTATTTATTTATTTAGTAGCTCTGAAAACCCATATTTTGAAGAGAAATGTTTTTGAAAGATCGACTTTTTTTACCTGAGCGTTATGTTACGCCGGCTAGTGACGTAGCCGAACGCACGTGGCAAAAACATTTGCGACGCCGCCTATCTGTGTGGTTGCTAGAAGGGATACAGCTAAGACCAGAAGTGGTGCAAAATATCGGCATATAATTACAATAAATTACATCAGCTAACGCTAACACCTACCGTAAACCTAAACTTAACCTTACAATAATAAAAAAATATGAATCAACTGTTTTCAGCGTGACAAAAATTATGCGGCATTGAAGTGCGCATGCCCAGTGGAGGTAACGTATCCCTTCTAGTCAAAACCGCCTATCTGCTCCTTCGCTAGCTGTGGTCTCATAATATTCAGTTACAAAACATCAGTGGTGGACAGTAACGAAGTAAATTTACCTGAGTACTGTACTTAAGTACACTTTCTGAGTATCTGTACTTTACTTGAGTATTATTTTTTCTGAGTACTTGTACTTTAACTTCACTACATTTGAAAGACAAATTTCATACTTTTTACTCCACTACATTTATAAAAAGGTCCCAAAGTAGAAAATGGTTTCTATGCAGCGGGTTTTCCTGTGTGCGCAATTTATCTGGTTTGCGATCTGCCAGGACCTCTTACTGTTGCCAAGTATTTCAGTTTTTCTATGCTCGCGGTTTTCCGGCAAGCTTTGAATAGCCATTTGGCAGATTTTTTTAACTCAAATCTGGCAACTCTGGGATCTTCCCCGCTAAACTAATGTAAACGTAGGCGCTGCTACACCGTTGATAGCGCTCTAAAAAGGCAAATAGAACAATAAAAAACGAAAAAGGCACATGTTAAAGTGTGGTGTAATCATCTGTGGGTTACGATCAGAACAGAGATCGTAGAAACATTGTCATGAAAATGATCGGCATAACGGCTAAAAGGTAAATAAGCATCACATACACCTTGAGCACCTTGTGACATTTAATTCAATTCAATTCAATTTTATTTTATTTATATAGAGCTTTTCACAATGTGCATTGTTCCAAAGCAGCTTTACAGGAACAAATAAGAAAAACACAGAAAGGTAAAACACAGCACAGTGCATGGTGTTTATAGACCAAGCAAGATCATTATAATAAATAAATGAATAAATAAATAAATGCAGTCTCCCGGTGAGCAAGCCAACACTGCACTGCTCTGCTGTGGCGAGGAACCCAAACTCCAATGCTTCCATTTACAGGATATGTGGGATCAAGAGAAAAAGCACTAGTCAAAACCGCATCGTTACTAATTAAAAGTACTTACTAATTAAAAGTAATTAGTTACTGTAATTTAATTACTTTTCCCTTGAAAAGTAAAGTAAGGGATTACTCTTATTTTTTCTGTAATTTAATTACAGTTACTTCTGATGTAATTAAACTAAATACTTTGTGTAATATGTGTGTGTGCAGAAGAGGAATTGACATCAAAATTCAAAGTCTAACTTTAAAATCCATGCTTTAATGTATAATTCTCACATTTGTAATTAATAATACTACTTTATGTAGTTTTATATTATTTATTTGAATGAATTAAAAGTGCCGTTTCAAGTCTGTCCTTGAATCACTTAACTAATCAAGGTTGATAGGATATAGAAAGTAATTAGTAATAAGTAATTAAATACTTTTTGAAGAGAGTAACTTGTACAGTAATCTAATTACATTATCGAATGTGTAATTAGTAACTAGTAATTAATTACTTTTTCAGAGTAATTTACCCAACACTGTTCAGCACTAGGTGTAATAAAAATATAGTGGTCAAACCCTGGGAATCCAAAATGTTGTACGATCACTGTATTCATTAGTAGCTATGCGTCTTTATTTAATTTACAATCAAATGCAACATCTTTGAAATGTTTCCAGTACTATCCGGTTCAATGTTCGTGTATGACATGGCTGTTTTGTTGGACAGGGGTTGGTTCTGCTCTTCTTGGGAAGGAGGGGACAATGGCTTGCACTAGCTGTAGAGGAGAGCATCTGAGAGCACAACAGCCACATCAGAGCTCTAATGGAGAGAGATCCTGAGAAATACACACAATTGCTACAGGTGGGTCTGAAGTGGGTCCTTCATTCATCTTCATATATATGTACATAAAAAAGTCATTTTTCATCAGATGATTAAGGACTTCCGAGATGAAGAATTGGAACATCATGACATAGGATTAGAGCATGATGTTGAATCAGTAAATTGGAATTATTTGCATATAGCATTTTTTTGTGACAGATTATCTTGCATGAACTAAAATATTGTAAATGTAATGTAGTTTAACAATTGGTGTTTGTCACAATATGCGGAAAAAAAATGTTCTCTTATTTTGCAAACATCTTCATTGCAGGTGCCTGAGTATTGGCTGATGAAAGCAATGATACAGACTGGCTGCAAAGCTGCAATTTATGTCTCAGAACGTGTCTAGCTCTAAATAGTTGTTGTGTATTATTTGAAAGGGTTTCCCTAATAGCTTGTAAATAGTGATGCCACTTTTAGCTTTTTATACATGGCCAATATTATTTTATCCTACCCAGCATGTTGTAAAAAACGAATATTTAATAGAGGTTGTTTTTTGCAGAATTCTTGAGACATTAAATAAGACATTAAATTGCAGTTTGGGGACACAAGAGGGCAGTCTTTTCAAGTGAGCAGAAAAACTAATCCTGAGTCTTGTTGCATTGTTAATTCTGAAAGTTCTGCAAGGTCAACTCACACTTGATCAACCAGAACATTAAATGCAAGAAATGTCTTATATATACTGCTTTAATACATTTTTCTATATCTATTTTTTGGCCCTCCCAAACAGAAATGCTGTATATTTTGAGATATTTTGCCCATAATGCCAGAAACATTTGCATGCAGTTTTAGTTTGAATTATCACATGGGTGGTTATGAAAACATAAACGTAATCTGTGAAGTAGAGATGTCGAGAACAGCTGTCTCGAAGGCCCTAGAAGTCTCCTCCCTCCTGTGGTTCCCATGATCTAATCTATGTGCCAGCCCAGAGCGGTCTGGAGCCCCTGTAGTCTCCAGAGAGAGCATGAGAGCCTCTGCCAGGATTTTCCCTGAGAAGTTTCTGTACAGCAAAATGCTATAGGTTGTAAATTCAGTCCATTTTAGGAGTTGTGTGTTATGGCTTAGGAGTTCAGACTAGTCTACAAGTATTCCACAATAAATGTTCTGGGCCATTTTCTTCTTGTGACTGACTAAATGTATGCTCATGACAGGCTTGTTTAGTTTGGCAGTTTATGTTAAGGGATAGAGCTACTGTATACTCAAACTGGGAGAGAGAGAGAAGCTGATGCAATCCCTGTGTAACTACATGCACTCATCAGCCTTCAGTCTGCCGTTGGTTATGACCACATATAACCCTTAAAGGACTTCTCAAACTTCTGAGGTTTACAGCACAATGTTGCAACTGGCCAATACATCCACAGTAAAAAATGTTCAGTGGACTTTACCAAATTTGTCCAAGCTTTTGTAGCCTTGTTGTGTCTACTTTATTGTTAAGCCTACTGTAAAATATCATTACACAATACACAGTACATATTGTTAAATATGTTTTGTTTGACCAAATGTTAAATTCTGCCCCATTCCCGTTTTCGAAAGTATGAATCTCAAGACTTTGCAAAACTTGTCTTTAATACACACTATTTGCATTGTACCACAGTCAGAGAATTTGCTTAATGCAATGCAGAAGCTGCCAACAACTAAGGCTTGTTTTTCATAAGTCTGTTTCAGAGGAAGCTGAGCCATCTGGAAACACTGCATGACTTACTCATTGTGAACAGTGTTTCTTAATAGCACACTGTTCCTGAGGGCCATGGTGATAAAGCTCCTTTGCATAGATATACTGTATATGCATAAAATATACACAAAGGTCCTTATGCTGTGTTCACACCAAACACGAAAAATCGCGTTTCCTCTTTATTATGATGTGTTCACACCGCAAATTAAGCGTTTTGCGTGAATAAATTACATACAAAGTCAATGCAAAGATGCAAATAGATGCGAACTTGCGCTGGGCGACGCGAATGAGGCGAATCGGTCAGCGCGCAAGTTTACAAATTTCAACTCGAGCGAGAGATTCGCACGAAGAGCTCATTTACACCTACCATTTATTTAAACATGTAGGGGCGGTTTCCCAGACAAGGATTAGCTTAAACCAGGACTAGGCCTTAGTTAAATTAGGATAATTAAGTTGTTTTAAAAAACATACTTTACAAAAAAAATATTACTGTGTGTATCTTAGGACAAAACAATCACAGTGATATATTTTAAGATATGTCAGTGCAAGTTGTTTTCGATCAAGGCATCGCTCACATTTAAATTAGTCTGAGACTAGGTTTAAACCCTGTCTGGGAAACCGCCCCATAGTCCCTCACATGGAGGATTAAATTAATTTGGGATTTAATCTGTGAATTAAATATTCAATTTTATGCATAATTTGAATCATTTTCTACTTAAATATGTATTATACAAAGTATAACGATTAATAAATCTTAACACGGCACTGTACATCAGCCTCAGACATTTTATTTAGATACTAAAGTAAATGACATACTGTAAATAACCAAAGACTTCAACACAATGTAGTGGATTCAAATATTTATTGACAGAGATTAATAAACATTATTTTTAAGATTGACATTATATTCTTGTCTTACCACAGGTTTAGCGGGATGTCCGTTTTTTAGAGACAACCATCAAAAGCTTCTTTAGTCACACTCACAAACATCAGGGTCCGTTCATTGAAAGGTGCCAAATTGAAAATCATTAAAATATGTGTTTACTCTCACATCTGTAAGGTATAAAATAAAGAAAGAATATTGATAAACCGCTAAAGTAATATATCAGGCAATGAGGTCAAACGAAATGACCGTTAATGTTTAAATGATGCGAGCGCGTGGCTCTTTGCAGAATAGAGAAGCGTGCGCATTAAATAAATAGAAACACAATTTTAATATTTGTATCTTATTAGGTTTAATTCATAAATTTTCCATATCATAATAAATAGAAATGACGAAATTCATTAATCAAATGACCAGTGTCCAGGTTTTCTGAAGACCAGTATACCACGTCGCTACAACGTTCTCCATGGAATTAATTCACAACGTTATTTGAGGATGTGGCTACGATGTTTCTGGAACTTTAGCAAAAATTCTAAGAACGTTGCCAAGACGTCCTCAGAACGTGGTAACAATGTAATGTCACGGTGACCAAATGAAGGCGAACTGGCAACGTCGTCAGAACGTATAGTGTTTGCTGGGTAGCACCTTGCATTACAAACATTTACAGGTTTTGACAAATGTACAGGTTGTGCTGAAGAGCTTATTACGCATCATCATCAGAGTTATGAATCATGTAATTTGTGACTTTGGTTTTCAAAACTTCCCCCAGGACATGTGCTAACCACAAGATGTTTTTTTTATTTAGAGAGAGGGCTCCATTCAACTCATGGGTAAATGCAAATCATGAAAGCATTTATCTCATGTGTTTGTCCTCTTGAGATAGTCTGGTATTTTTAGGGTGGGCTGCACAGATCAAAATAGCACAAGGAGTCTGATAAGAACGTACAACGTGCCTCCTGCCCGCACTCTTTTCAAGTTCTCCATTTTGCCGTTAGAATAAATATCACTTCCTTCCTCGGGCAGCTGCTTGGTGAGCTAAGTCCCAATAGACCGGTCATATTGTTATCTAAACACGGTCCATTCGGCCATGTGAGCTGTCTCTGTTTATCCTCTGTAGGGTTCATATGGGTTTGTGTGACCAGGTGACGCTCTGCTGTGGACATCTGTAGTTGTTTTCAGTAAGCGCGCTCTGTTTTGAGGTCACGGACAGTGTTTGTTAAGACAGATCTGAGGGCAGTGGTGGAGAAGGTGTGGTTCTGTCTGTATGTGTCCACATCGCTGTTCGGATGAGTGTCAGATATGAATTGAGCGATGGCTGACTGGCTATTTTGTTTAAATTCAAATGCCGCACGCTTTGCAGATCTTACATTTGAGAGTAAAGAGCAGTTGGGAGCCTCAGTTTTGTTTGACTAAGCTTTGAATGAGCAATTAGTCTACAATACAATATTAAAAGACTTATGTTGAGGTTTAAAATACTCGTGCAGTTAAAAGTGAGATACAGGACAGACGGTTCTAGTCAAGAAGAGGTCAGAGGTGACTGGGGGAAGGCTCACACTGGGGTTAGGGTTAGGTACAGAGATCTTATTGTGACAACCACAGTGACGTGAAATGCTTTGTGTGTGTATGTGCACAGGTTTGTCTGTACTTTGTGAGAACCACATTTTTGAAATGTCCAAGAACATTAAGGTGGTCCTTGCCATGTACACAATGGAAGTCTTTTAGGTGTTCTCACTGATATAGAAAAACAGAACTCTTTGTGTGTTTGTGATGTCAACATCAATGGCCTTCTGTGTGTTTTTCAGGGGGACGCACCCTACTGACAACGTCTTTTGTAATTCATTTCTAGCATTTTTCAAAGGGAGTTGTGTAATGACATCAATGAAGTACTGTTCTCTCAAATGTATGGTTATGTCCTGCAAACTTTTTCTATTAACTTTTGAGACATCTGAAACGTTTCAACACAGTGTTGGTTTCTCAGTTTCTGTGTTGTCAGAGGTTTATACTGTAAAAGATGGTTTTGCAGTTTAGTTGTTTCAATGTCATTTTTTTAACTTGACCCAACTTGCAGTTCTGAATTTGTTCATTCAACTAATTCATAATATTCAAGAACCCAAAAGAATCAAAGTGAAAACTTTGATTAAAAAATGAGGGCTTATTCTGTCAGTTGAGCACTTCTCATTTTCAGCTCTGTGTTTCTTTAAGAGGAGAGGCAAGAGGGAGGAGTATAGACAGTCAGCTTTCTGAACGCCTCTTTTTTTTTTTAAAACAGAAATTCCTTTCTCAAGAGTTTGGCATTTCCTGAGCTCACTCACAGAGAGCCCGCTCTTCTGTTTCACACAGCGCTCGCCCACGACAAAAGGGGGGATTTTCAAACATCCTGAATGAGAGGATTGAGCTCGCTCTCGGCACACGCCGCATCTGCACAGAAACTTTACGGGGCAAACTTACACGACGAAGAGGGCAAGCAGGGTTTTGGTTTTTGTGTGAGTGGGGAGAGAAAACATCAGCTTGGCCTTGTTTTCAACAGCTGGAAGAGTGGTTCAGCATGGGCTAGCAGCAACTTTTCGCATAGAGCTGGAGCGTATGGGACGAAGAGGTGGAGGAGGATGACCGTTTACACACTCAACCTCAGGTTATTTTGGCCGCTGGTCACTTGTATCCTCACTGTTCTGCTGCTGCTGCACCAATTCATCTTCAAAGCTGCCGAGGACCAAGAGAACGACTGTTCTGACCAGGGACCTGGAGCCGTCTCGCTGTTAAAGTACATCTTAGCTTTCATCTTATGTTATTTCTTCATTAGGTACTGCTCAACTCAGCCTGGATCTTCAAAGAGGGGCTTCTACAAATTTCCAGAGGTTCATGCAAAATCAGGAGTGTCTAGAAGAGATCTGCTGGACGATCACTATGAGAGGCACGTGCGACTTTCTCCACATGTACTGGGCCACAGCAAAGCTCACGTTGCCAAGCTGGTGAGTGAACTTGTGAGGGTGGGACGCACTGACGTCCCACCTGAGTCTTCTCTGGCCTTCCGAGGTGACCACGTGCAGGTTGGCAGCTCGTACGAGGAGCACAAGGTGGGCTCGCCTGACTGCTTTGACATCCTGGTGCCTCTGCGGACCCCTCGTGGGCTGAAGCTGGAGGCTGGCATTTGTGCAGGCAAACGTGGAGGGCCACCGCTGTGCACGCTGAACACCCCTCGCAAGGCGGAATGGACGAGACGTCACAAAGCATTCACGGACACATTCATGCATGTACGCAATGCACAAAGTGCATGTAGGATGAGTCCAGACTCGGTCCAGCGATGGTTCTACACAGCCACACAGCGCTGCCTCGCCGCTGTACGTTACCCGTTTGAACAGCGCTGCTCCCTCAGCTTGTCTCTCGGCGAGGAGCAGCAGGTGTTGCTCCGAATGACGCCCCGCTCCGATTACGTCTGCTGCCACATCTCCATGGGCATTCGACTGATCCCAGCTTTTCCTCTAGGTGATGGAGCCTTCTTGGTTGCATCCCGACATGCTCAGCGAGGGGAGGACCTCTGGACGGTGTATTTTCCTAAGCAAGAGCAAAGACTTCTTTCATTGCTCAAATGCAGGCTGCCCTCTAACTCTTGTCATCTGAAGTGCCTTCAACTGCTGAAAGAAGTGAGGAACCTAGGTGGGGAGACGTTGGACCAACAATCTGGAGCTGACTGGGGCAGAGTGCTTTCTTCCTATGCTTTAAAGACTGCTTGGCTTCGTCTGCTACACAGTACACCACCAGAGGCATGGGAAGAGTGCAACCTTGTAGATAGACTAGATGATCTCATTCGCAGTCTAAAGGAGAGCCTACAGACTCGAGCCCTCTCCCATTTACTCCTCGTAGGTGATAATGGGCTTCTGCCAGAGTCGATTGCTCTGCCTAAACTCGTGAAGGAGATGGTACCGTCCAACCTGTGGGCAGAATTCAGTGATGTCACCCTTGACATGGTCTCCGCCAGACTTGTCTACTCATGGAATCACCTCCCTCGCCTAATTCGCCTCGGACGGCCACAAAGGACGAGCCTGGGCAGAGGCGTCCACTGCAAATATATAGATGCAGAGTAAAGGCCAACTAGAACTGGTACTGCCAAACACACATCTGCGGATTGCTTGTTTATGTAGCCTAAAATTAAATATTATTTCAAAATAATAATAGCTGTCTTTAAAGGCATAGTTTACTCAAAAATTATCTCATCATTTATTCACCTTAATGTCATTCCAAACTTGTAAGACTTTTTTGCAGAACACAAAAAGTGTTTAGAATAATGTTGTTTACCAAACAATTTGGGACCCCATTGATAGACACAAAACAACTGAGGCATTTCTCAAAATATCTTTATTTGTGTTCCACAGAAGAAAGAAACTCATACGGATTTTGAATGACATAAAGGTAAATAAATGATGACAGAATTTATATTTTTGGTTGAACTATCCCTTTAAGCATTCATCATTGTCTTTTTGATTTCCATTTGGATCCATTTGGAAACTGCATCAAACCAAACATCGGAATGTCATAAAAGTAATACAATACAAAGCACTAGATTATAGCACAACAGAAAATTGAAAAAACCACGTTAAGACTTGAGTATGATACGTTTAGTTCAAGCTGTAGTTTGAAGGTGGAGCTTGTGAGCTGAGAGTCATTAGGCCCGTGTTGACTCAGGGTGACCATGATGTAGTTATGGGTAGTCATTGAAGTGTCTGTGGGTAGTGAGCAGTCAAAACAGATTAAACACCAATGTTTTTCCACACCCCCACAGCATAATGCCAGTCAGAACATCCTGTTAAAAGGGGAAAACTGCAGAGGGACCAAAAATCTTTACATTGCACAACAAGATTAGCAAGAAGATCAGATTAAATTAAATCTTTGATCCAGCTAAGTAAAACTCATTAGTCTGATCTTTTGAAATTGTCTCTCAGTCCCAACTTTGTCCTTATTTATAAATAATTGAAGAGTATTGTTTCATAACTGTAACTCTTTCAGTGTTGCTTAAATGATACTTAATGTTTCATGCATGAGTGGCATAATAAGTGCTTTATTCCACCTCTGCTCATTACCGTAATGAGTATAAGGCACTGTTGGTATGACATTGGCTTCACATTATGTTACATGTCTACAGGGACCCCAGCATGCATGCACATGATGCATACTATCCCTCAGAGTGATGCTTGTTGCTATGGAGAAATGCTACCTCATCTTACGGTGGCTTTTGTTTTAATGGTTGATTGAATTGCTTTTACTTTCAAAGAGGCAGCAGAGATCAGTATCGATCTTTTGCAGGTACTTAGTGGCAAAGAAGTAGTTTGTTATTCCCTGTCCTGATTGATCAATGCAGACCTGTTCTTGCACAAATCTGTTCACATAACCTTGTCTTTCGTGTCAGACAGATCTGTTTTATGTCATAAACCGCACAGGGAAATGTTTGCGGTATCTAAGCAAAAAAAAAGAGGTCTGTTGCCTAAAACCAGAACAAAAACTATAAAACACGGAAACGAAACGAGAAATGTTCTGAAAACAAGGCTTGACTGTAGTCCAAGTAATATGAAAATGCAGAGTAACTAATGCTGAATGTATGTAAATTAATGTATATTTTATATGTGAATGTCGGTGTAAAATATTTTGTACTTGATGTACATGTAAAATGTAAATGAGAATCAATCTGTATATATATATATAGTAGATATAATTTATGTGTTTTATGATGCATTGAAATATTATATTTTGGACTGCACATGGTTTTGTTGCACATTTGTCTTTTGTAAAAATAAAAATAAAAGGATGTCATTGTTCTGGATTTAAACAATTGGTTCCTTTTTGTTGTTCAGCATGTTGACTTGTACAGAATAACAGTATTGTCCTTACACCATCTGTGACCAATGACCATATGTGTCTTTTTGTACTTGTGAGGACATAAAGGGGAACTGAAAATGAACATCAATGAGATGCATGTCATGGAAACAAGAAAATACGTTTTGCCTTTATCCAAAATCCATTTGTGAAATTGTGCATTTGACACATTTCTTTTTCATTTTTTTGTTGTTCAATCTTTTGTTCATTTGAGTATTTGAATTATTTTGATATGATGAACTGATTTTATTCAGTCAGACAGAATATGGTGTGTATTCTCACATGTGTGTTATGTTTAGTGTGATGCGGCTCCATTTATATACAGTGTCCCAGAGCTGCTGGCCTCTAGCATGAGAACATTGTCTCATCCCTTCTAATGATCATTTAATTTACCTGCTTGCAGGATTTGGCTTGTTAGAGAGGTAGGCCACAGATGTGTACTGACATTATGGAATCATGATTGGATCGGATGGGAGTGTGTGTGTGTGCCACAATAGGTAAGTACTGTATGTGTTAAGGGGATAACAGGTTTAGTTTTTCCTTTTTTTAAACCAAACATATGCAGTTCTGTGCTTACACTTTATTTTGATAGTCATCTTATTATACTGACTATAAGTAACTTTGCAACTACATGTCAACTAGATTTAAAGCTGCATTTCAAATAACTATCATCATTGGATTATTAATAGTCTGTTGGGTTAAATTCACAGCAAAATCGCCAGTGTTATAAAAGGTCAAATTAACACTCACAGTGTATAATCCACACTATCGAAGTGTATCGAAGTTACTTATAGTCAGTAGAATGTTTCTGAGGGACTATCAAAGTGATAGTTCACACAGAAAAGAAAATTCTGTCATGGTTTATTCACCCCAAATCTGTATACATTTTTTGTTCAGTTGAATGCAAAGATATTTGAAAGAATGTTAGCAACCGACTACCATAGTAAGAAAAATATATATTTTTTGTTATTATTATTTTTTTGTTCTGTTTAACACAAAATAAGATATTTTGAGGAATTTAGGAAAGCAAAACTTCTGAGGCACCTTTGACTTGCAAGAAATCAAGTATAAAATTACTAGACCAAGATTTGTGTTACTGTGTTCTCTGATCATAATAATCATGAGTATTAATCATAATGTTTTTTTACATATTTTCTCCTTAATTCAATCCAGTTATTTGGCATCTAAAGTGCATGTGGGTTCAGGTCTGCCATTCATCCAGATCAGGAAGATGCCTGAAGTGACAACAGCAGAGGTCACTGTAAGCCAATGTTTTGATATTCATCTGATGCCTATTCGCAGGTTCTCAAGAGGGAGAGACTGAAATCAGATGATCACTGTCTCAGTGTTTTAACCATTTATTCGTTTTTAATTTATAGTTTGTTTGTTTGCAGTTTTGAATATGTTCTTGTCATATTTATTTACAGTTATTTTAATGACATGCTCAATTAGGTTCAAGCTTTCCACGTGAGGAGACTAGGCATCCCCTGCATGCATCCAGGTTTCTTGGTTAGAATATTTTGTTTCTCTCTACTGTCACCTTTTGCTTGCTCACTTGGGGGATTTGTAAGGCACTGTTCTTTGTAGAGCTGCTTTGAAGCAATATTTGCAAAAAGCTCTATAAAATGAGCCTAATAATAAGAAAACATGCATAATAAATGCTGCGGTACCACAGAATACTTTAAGTCCATGACTAGTTTTATCCAGTGAGCAAGGCCATCCTGTGTCATAGCAGCTGACACAGCGGCAGGTCATGTGCCCCTGCGGTTTCCATGGAAACTTACCTTAAAGTTCCTTGTGATCCACCTACTCAGGTTACAATGATCCACCAGAAATCATCATTCTATCATATGCAGCTTCTCTCAAATCCTCCTACAGGTCGATATAACATGCATCTTGTTTTTTACTTTAAAGCACATCAGTAGCAGCAGCAGGTGGCCGCACAGACCCAGGCTCTTGTAAACATTCATTGAATGTTGCCGTAGCAGCAATTAGCCCTTTCACCTGCCTGTCTCTCCGCATCCTCTCCTGTCTGTGGTGAAGGAAACAGCAAGTGGTTGCAGCCAGCAAGGGGCTGTAAAAACTAGCTGGAGAGACACATAACAGATCTGATAGCCATCAGTGCTTCTGCAAACCTTGATGAGTCACTTGTCTGAAAGCAACACGGGGCAGGAGGGGGAAGGAGGGCACTGTTCTCTCCAGGGAGAGGAGAGCTGCTTGTCTTGCGTGTCATTTCTGAGGAGTAGGCACGACCGAAGAGGCAGAAAGGAAAGAGGGGGAGATCAGGAGCGTCTGGGTGGGTGGGATTGAAGATGATGGGGAGGAAGAGGAGATAGGGGGAGAGAGAGAGAGAGAGAGAGGTTGTTTGGAGTTTTGTATCTGGAAGGGATGTTCATCAACATTTCTGAAGTAGATTTCATAAGGATGGATAGAGTATGCAAGTCAGTAGAGACCTGAATGAATAACACCTCTACTGATCACATCCCTCTCTCTCTCTCATGTTCTATATGTTTTTGAGTGAATCCGGATCTGTTGGGATGGGAAGTGAGACAGTGGGACGAGAGTAAGAGGAGAATGGCATACACACAGGTGAGTCTCAGTTGCTATATTACTGCACAGACACTGCCATCTGGATCTTTCTGGATTATGTTGTTTATCATCCCTCTGTCTCTCTTCATATTCGCCTTTCATCCAGAAGCAATATAACAACCAGTTGATATCTTCACCCATCTTGATTATTTTGCTCTTTACTTGGTCAAGGCCTTAAAGCAGTTTAATGTGACATCATGATTTGTGTGTATTCAGTTATTTATTTGTTGAACAAATATAAAGATGTGGTAGTACAGCGCAACAAAAATGTATGTTTGCATTATTTTTCCATGTCAGTAGCTTGAATTGAATTGTATGTTTTGCAATATTGTACAGCTTGTGTCTTTTTTAAATTCAGTATCAACTTCTAATCGTGACACTTAATATGTGTGTGTTACGCCTATGGACTGTCCCCACGGAGATAATAAACCAGACATGGCCTGAGTGTGTGTGTGTGATGTTTAAGCTCAATGGAACTGTGTATTTGTGTGCTAACGTTGTATTACGTTTCATGATGATGTGATAAGGCTGTTATAAGGACTCTACCGCCTAAGCTAAGTTGCTGGCGTTAGCCATGTGGTCTGATGGGGGCTAGGCAGAGTAGCCCCTCCATCTAGTTGACCCTAATGCGTCATATCTGCCAGAGGCAGCAAGGTGCAGGCTGGGAACAACTGGAGCTCGTATCGCTGTTACCATGGTTACAACCACAGCTAATTGCTTAGACAACATTGGGCCACTGATGAGGAGCAAAAGAGCTGGAAAATCAACATGTAGATACTCGCAAGTGTTAAGAAGAGGAGTTAAACATGAATTGTCTTTTAAGAGTGTGTGTGCGTGTGTGTGCGCGTGCGTGCGTGTGTGTGTGCTCCTGGTAAACCTTACAGTGTGGTTACCAAATGTCCTCACAAAGATAGTAATACCAGTATTTTTTTATCTTGTGGAGACTTTTTTGGTCCCCATGAGGACAGCAGCTAATGAATCAAACTAAATGAAGTTTTTTTTTTCAAATGTAAAAATGTGTTTTTTGTGATGGTTGGGTATATGGTGGGGGTTAGGGGATACTATATACAGTTTGTACAGTATAAAAATCATTATGTCAATGGAAAGTCCAAATAAAACATGAAAACCCAACATTGTGTGCATTATAAATATAAATGTCCATTATAAATATTTTCCAAAACACAGTGAATACAGTATGGCTGCATTAACAACATCTAAAAACCTGAACTTAAAAATGTGAAACACAGACCAGTTAACATGCACCTTGTTTGGATTCTTAACAAAATAACTGTAAGGCATTACAATCCTCATCTAAAAACAAAAATACTTTTATCAAGACAGTTATCAAATTTGAGTAGAAGTCGTCTCAACAAAGTTTATTATACTGTAGGTGCCTGATGTAATATGTGTACCTGTCTCCCACGCTGACCTACTCTGGACCTCTTTCTCTTTCTTCTCTTTCCTGCACATATCCTCGACCTTCTGACTCACTCAACTTTTGAAAAAGGACAGTTGGAACCCATCAATGAGGTATGTGCATGTACAAATGTTCATAAACTCAAAAATCCCTGTTTACACTCAGATTTTTCTCCAACCGTAACCCCAAACAAGTGTGAAAGTTACATTGGAACTGACACTCACAGACCTTTCAGACCATTAAATGCTTTTAAACGCACACTTGCCTTTATTCAGGAAAAAAATACGTTTCTACACAGTCAAAGATTCTCATTTGGGCTAAATGTTATACTTGCATCAAGTTTTTCATTATATTACCACCCATGTATTCATCCTCAGCAGATGAGAGAGCTACTTGGCTCTTTGGAGGGAGTAATCTTCTCTTCTCTTTAGAGGGGGCGAAAGCCTCTCTTTGGATTCAGTCAGAATGACTTAAAGAGAAGCAAGTTGAAATTAAAAATACTTACTTCAAGGTTTTGCATCCAAACTCCTGACCTCAGCACTGTTCTATATAACGAGGGTCACATTGAGAGGTGACTGAGTGCTTTTAAATAGGATTAGAGCTTTCTCGCTTTTAATTTGTATCCCTTTTTATTGCGCATTTTCAATTCAGATTTAAACCAAGACTTGGATTCATACTGAGATATTCATACTAAAGAGCCAAGCATTTATTATTCTCATTAAAACTCAATTAGCTTCTCTAGCTACATGTTGTAGGCCTTTTATGTGGGGGTGTAGTAGCTACTCCTAAACATTGACAAAACCTTTTTAAAATATCTATGTACCAAAAATAAAACTAACCCAAATCTCACTTTGTACAAAAGGTTTTTTTTTAATGTTTGTAGATACGTAAACACAGGAAAGACATTTGACTTTATCCAGTCATTTAATAAAATTGTTTTTTTGGTTAACGTCTATTGATTTATATGGTTTTATATTGATTTTAAATAGTTAGTGCAAATTCCCACTGGAATAACCAGAATGCACTTATTAAGCTCATAGGGACTTGTCATGTTAATCTTTTTTTGAGGTGTAATTGCTCAAAGAAAACAAAAATACTTTTCCTGCGGTGCTTAACATTTTTATTAACATAATGTCCAATTAAATTGATAGTTCACCCAAAAATAAAAATCCTGTCATCCCTTACTCCCCCTCTTGTCATTTCAAACCTGTATGACTTTCTTTCTTCCGCAGAACACAAAAGATATTTTGAAGAATGTTGTTAACTGGCCCCCATTCACTTGGTTTTGTGTCCAGAAGTGAATGGGGTCCAGTGCTGTTCGTTTACCACCTTTCTTCAAAATATCTACTTTTGTGTTCTGCGAAAGAAAGAAAGTCATAAAGGTTTGAAATGACAAGAGGGTGAGTAAATGATGACAGAATTTTCATTTTTGGGTGAATCACTTTACTGTTTGAGGTTTTTAGATGTTTAGCTACCTGTGCAGATGCCTTTTAATAAGCCTATTTTAGATCACTGTAGAGTCTGTGTCCTGTTATTAGGGTCTTCTGTCCAGACTGTCTGACCTTCTGTTGTGTCGCTGGTCGTGCCGCTCGTGTTGGCAGTGGTGCTGGGAGTGCAGCTGCTGTCAGTCCAGCGATGAGGAGGTGGAGATTCTTGGGCCTTTCCCAGCTCAGACTCCATCGTGGCTGTGAGTAGTGAACACATTTCAAAACAAATCGCAAAGCTAATTGATTGTATCTGGTTATCAGGTCTAATATAAGACTTTGGTTAAAAAAGTCTTATACAGTATTATGTGAGTTTTGCAAGCTAATAGATACATCATTATTTTTGCATCAGGTGGCTTTCCTTAGACTTTTAGCCAGGCGCATGATAACTGGAGTGTGGAGCTATTTGTCTTCAGGAACAGCCGGGGTAGTATAATTAAATAGACAAATGAATCATACATTAACAGGGATAATTTGTTCTAAAAATAAACTGTCACCACCACAGGCTGTCAAGCTATTGATGAGCATCCTTTTTGGTGACATCATTGGAAGCACAGGAGGGTGTGTGATGTCGTCTTTTTCAGGTTTAGACGGTGGCCAAACACATGCATTTTATCTACTTTTTGCAATATGCATTTTTATGACCAATTAGCACAGTTGCATCACACTTGTAAATAGAATGGGGTTCTCCATTGATATGGTCACCAGAAATTGCTGGCTGACGATTATAGATTGAGTGACCCCCATTTCTCTTACGTTCTTGTGATTACAAGTATCCAAAAGCATTGTGTATATTGATATGTTCTTTTGTAATACAACATTAACCTGTACATCCCTACACCTTTTATGATTTTACAGTCATGAGATACCTCACCCTTTAAGTCCAGCTACTCCCACTGTTTCTACTTCCTCAGGCAATTTGTTTTAGAATCCTCTGTTGCTATGCCAACAATCTCCTCTGAGCTGTAGCCATGGACACAAAGGGTCCTTGATGATCCCTAAGGGATGGGACGGAATCAGGACTCGGCAAAGAAATCCCGCTCACAGTATTTACCTCGATAGTTGACAAACAACCAAATTAGAAGAGGAGGATGTGGGACAGATATTATACAACAATTGGCAATATTATTAAAGGGATACTTCACCCACTTGGGGTCACCCAAGGGATACTTCGTCATTTATTCATTCGCATGTCATTCAAAACATATATATGACTCTCCTCTGTACAGAGAATTAACAAAATCATCTTTTTCAGTGTCAGTGATTGTAATGTAGAGAAAGGCTTTAATTCTCACATCATGGCCCATGAGCATCATTCACCTGCTAAGTCTGACACCACCACAAACGGCAGGCCATCCACCCCAGAGACCTCACGCTCCACCTTCAGCCTGGCAAGCCACCTTGCCGGTGAGTCCAAACCTCTTGGAAGATTTACCCATTAGAGCATACATGTACATTTAGTATGACCCTTTTGTTTATATAGTGACATTGTGTATCTACATTATCTCCCATACGTCAGGTCTAAATGCCCGACGGCCAAGCTCCCCCATGGTGGATGTAAAGCCTATTGAATTTTGGGCCATGAGGCCCAGGAAGGAAGTGGTGCAGCCCCTACGTAAACCCCCGACACACCCAGATGACTACTACCGCAAGCTGGAGCCTCATCTCTACTCCCTGGACTCAGGCAACGATGACGTTGACTCTTTGACGGATGAGGAGATTCTGGTACGGTACCAACTCGGCATGCTGCACTTCAGCACACAGTATGATCTTATCAACGGCCACCTCACCGTTCGAGTCATTGAGGCCCGGGACCTGCCCCCTCCCGTAACGTGTGACAGCGCTCGCCAAGACATGTCCCACTCGAACCCCTACGTGAAGATGAGCCTGCTGCCCGACCACAAGAACTCCAGACAGACAGGTGTTAAACGCAAGACTCAGAACCCAGTGTTTGAAGAACGCTTTACATTTGAGCTCCCCTTCCTGGAGGCCCAGAGACGCACTCTGCTGCTCTCTGTGGTCGACTTTGATAAGTTTTCCCGGCACTGTGTCATCGGGAAAGTGACTCTTCCTCTCAGTGAGGTTGATCTGGTTAAGGGAGGACATTGGTGGAAGGCCCTGGTACCCAGCTCACAGGTAAGATCACAACTCTTTGTCAGATTGTATGTGTGCCACTTACACAATGACTGGAAAATTACAATTTAAATATTTTTTATTTACAATTGGGTTGAAAAGTCTAGAGATTCAAAATCTAAATAAATAAACATTTTAGGCTTAAAAACATTTACAAATAGATGACGGAATTCTATTGTCATAGCAGTTTATATGATGTTGCATGCACAGTTGCACATTAGCACCACAGATGTTATGCCACTTTAAGGTAAGAATGGCTTTGGAAAAAGATTTACGGTCGAGATTAAATTAAGCTGAAACATATGTCAGAGACTATTTGAAAAGTCCAGCAATAAACCTATACTTTCTTTAAGGCTTTTCATTTTTCATTAGTCTTGACCAGAGTTATTCTAGGTTTTTATTTGGTATTTTTATTAATATTTTGAATTTGCTTTTTATGTTAATTTTATTTTACATTTGAGCTAATTGTTTGTCATTTTATTATTTATTTGTTTTTATTTTATGTTGCTATATAAGATTAATTTATTTTTATTTTATTTCATTTTAGTTTTTATTTGTTTTCAATTATTCATTTTAGTCCTTTAACTTCAACTTCAAATTTATTCCTAAGGCAACATTTTTCATTTATGTTTAGTTTGTTTTTAAGATAATATTTAGGCCAATATTTTATTATTGGATTTCAATAAACAGAGATGTTTTCGTGTTATTTATTTAATAACCTTGCTTCTGATTTATGACTTACAGACGGTTTCAGCAGCAACATAAACAAACGTTATGTGGCCCAAACCTAACTTTGGTAGACCTCCGCAAAATATTTAAAATGTATGTTTATACACATAATATACAATAAAACATAAATATAAATTAATAATGATAAAAATTAAATATAAAATATGTTTTTATGTTACCAAACACCGGCAGGTAACTTCTGGCCAGCGCATGCATCCGATGAAACCGTCTATACAGACAAAGCATGCTCAAGGTGTTTATTTACTGACATCATCAGTACATTCATTTAGTGTTCGTTTTCTCAGAATGAAGTTGAGCTTGGTGAACTTCTGCTGTCCATAAACTACCTGCCCAGTGCTGGCAGGCTAAATGTGGACATCATCCGAGCAAAGCAGCTGCTTCAGACAGACATGTGCCAGGGTTCAGGTGAATCTATTTTCTTGCTTAACTCTTTATCATCTCTGTGTTTTAAATGTTACCTTTACATGGCCATCACAATGCTGAAGTTGTTTCGCGTGTGGTTTTCTTGTTCCAGATCCTTTTGTGAAGGTACAATTAGTGGCAGGCCTAAAGCTAATGAAGAGTAAAAAGACGTCCTGCATGAGGGGCACCATTGATCCCTGCTATAATGAGTCCTTTAGCTTCCGTGTAGCTCAAGAGGACCTGTGTGAAGTCAGCCTTGTGTTTACAGGTATTGCTTTTAACATTCTGAGGGAAATTGATGTTAATGGCTTAGGTGATGTTTCTTTTTATTTTTTATATATACTGTATCATTTTATATTTTTACACTACATGACTTGTTCTTATCAATTGCATGATAGGAAAAATATATCCATGAGGTACATTCTTTTGCAAAAGCCACTATTAGATGTTAGTATTCAAGCAATGGTATAATGAACTATTTTCAGTCTCTTTATTAAAATGCAACTACAGGAATATACAGGAATGTTTTTTTGGGGGGGTAAATAGTGGGTAAATAGCTTCAATATTAATAAAGAAAAATAAACATGGACGGTCATTAAAACAACATGCTAAAATCAAAAAGATGTTTGTATCTGCAAGTATCTGATGACATCATGATGTTTTTTACGTAAGGTTGTTAATAAAGTGATATTTCACCCAAAAATAAAACTTCTGTCACTTCTGTACTCACCTTCATGTCATTTCAAACCTGTATGACAAAATGATGACAGAATTTTCATTTTTGTTTGAACTATCACTTTAATTTTGTTTTTTCTTTTTTTCTCAAGCCTTTACATTATGTAGTGTTTCATTTTATATGTTATTTAATGTAAAAGGTTTAAGATGCAACAATGTAAACTGTAACTGGCTAAAACACATTTTCAGAGTACAACACTGCCAGTCTAAACCAGGTGAATTGCATTTCCCCTCAATTAGAGCAAACTTTGTGACCTATAGGTCTGCCATGGGTCAACTCATTAAGGTTCATTTAAATTCCAATAGAATTTATTCAATTACCGATGCTGCCAGTCAGAACCTGACCTGGACAGTTGCTCACGCTGGGATTTCATGCACAGGCACACACTGACATTTAATATTTGCTCTTGTCAACCAGCTAAAGCCATGTGCTGTGATTGCACAGGCCTGAGGGCGACCTGTTCTCATAACCTGCCATTTAGGACAGCAGAGTACAGCGAGCTACAAATGAAACTGTGAAGCACAGCAAGCATTAGGCTTACTTACTGGTCTAGTTTGGGTTAGTTAGTGTTCGTCTGGCACCATTCTAGAACCAGCAAGGCCTTTTTGATAAACAAGCTCTGTGCAACCTCTACCCCAGTTAGGCTGGTCAACATGTGTGTCCCAGTCATACCAGCCAGGACTGTCTGCCCATCGCTTCTCTCTGATGTTTCAGACTACAAAGACAAACACTCCCTGCAATCTCACCCCTGCTGGGCTTCTGTCTCCTCCTGGCCTGTTTTAGTCACTCTCTCTCCCTCTGCTTCTTAAAAGCTCTCTACTTCTATAACATTTATTTATTTGCACATGCTACTATCAGGATTCTTCTGGCAGAGCATGTAATGGGGTTTATTAATGGTATTATGTCCATATGTTAAGCAGTAAGCAGAAACAGATCTCCTGGCTCTGCTTAACATGACTCCCATCAGGCAGCTGTGCTCGGGGAAACAGGTTAAAAACTGTGCCAGTACCCATCCAGTACCCATTTCACTTTTGTGCTTGGGTGGGTGAATAGAGTCTGCATGGGAAATAGTATATTATGCATGTACACAGATTTTTTAATGGGCAAAATCGACACATTTACACAGGAATTACAATCATAGGAAACAACATAATCTTAATCACATAATAAATATACATATTGATCTTGAATGGTAAAGTTAATGTAAACGTAAGAATAAAAGTATACTGAGAAGGTGCATGACAGAACTGCCAAAAGCAAACATTTAAGTGTTTTGAGAATTTAGTGGCACTAAGGGTAAAAATAATCGTTTTTTTACTTTTCGTTTTTTTATTTATATTATTTGCTTTGTATTTCACATGCTGAGCCATGGGTTCGCATCTGTACCTCTCATCACATTTTTGATCTTGTCAGATGTAAACGTACCCAGAGCGCTGAGAGTATGAGAGCAGGAGAACTCTCCCAGTACTCATGTGACATGGCTGATGATGTCATCAGAAATGTCATCACAACCAGTCCAGTGCACCACGCCTGTTCCCTTTACAGTTTTTTTTAGCTCATAAGAGTTATATCGAAATTATGAAGATTTTGCATTAGAGACATTTAAAGTAAGGTGAAAGTCAGTATGTTTATGTTAAAGCTTTATCTACAGCTAATTGAATTGAATTGTCCCAATAGTCCCTATTGATTCATTATAAATAGACTCTCCCATCATTTTTATCTGGGCTATATACACATTATAAACCACATCAGCTTGGCTCGGGAATAAGGTAGCATATCATCTGTCCACTATTGCTTAATGAATGTTAAAATGGTTGCAACATATTAGTCAACTCATGTAGGTAGTAATAAGTCTCAAGGCTTCAGCTAAGTACTTGAGCCATGCCAAGGTGAAGTATAGTCCTTGGAGAGCAGTGGTGAAATAAACCTCTGCTCAAAGGCTAACATTGCTTGGAGACCGCATCTCATCAGCTCTGGTTTGATCAGTGGAGTCGTGGTCACATCTGTATTGCGGCTGCATTGACTGTGACAAGATGCCTCGTGCTTCCTACATTTCCCAGCACTCTGTGCCAGTGACAGGAAAGAGCGGCTGGAAGTAAAATCTTCAATCTTGTTTACGAGCAACCTGATGAAATTAACAGTCCCTCATACTCTGATCTGACTCCATTACTTAAATTGGATTGAGGCAGAGAAAAACAGATTCACAGAAAAGATTAATAATAAGGTAAAGAATGAGAGGCCACATTTGAGTGATTGTAATTTTGTTTTACACAAATGTTTTTCCCTGAGTTAATACAGTGCATTATGGGATTTTCTTCTCTGTGAAGGATACATGCAATACATGACTTAGAAGACAGCATAATTCGACTGCTTCAAGAAGTATGCACGCCCGTGAAGCCCTGAAGATATTTTTTCATCATTTATTCACCCTCATGTCCTTTAAAACCTGTCTATGACTTTTTCTTCTACGGAACACAAAAGACAATATTTTGAGAAATGTCTCTGTGGTTTTGTGTCCGCACATTGGAAGTCAATGGGGCCCAATGTTATTTGGTTACCAACGTTCTTTAAATAATCATCTTGTGTTCTGCTAAAGAAAGAAAGTCATACAGGTTTGGAATGACATGAAGGTAAGTAAATGGTAAAATAGTTTTTATTTTTAGGGGTACTATTCTCTTAATTATGCAAAAAAAATGATTGCTCCAGCCACTCAAAGGATGGTCTTTATTATCTCATGTAACATTGACTCTTTATGTCTCCTCTTCTTAGTGTTTGGGCACAACATGAAGAGTAGCAACGATTTCGTTGGTCGCATTGTGATTGGTCAGTTCTCCACCGGGCCGCAGGAAACCACGCATTGGCGTCGACTGCTGAGCTCCCAGCGCAATCCGGTGGAACAGTGGCACAGCCTGCGCTCGCGTGCCGAGTGTGACCGCGTGTCGCCTGCTTCTCTCGAGGTCACTTAATATTAGCACAGGACGATGAATGAAGGTGGTGGGATGGATAGATGTGAAATGAATTTAGAGAATCCTACACTAATTGTAGTTTTTAAAGATCAAGTAGATCTGTTCTCAAACCATAGATTCTATAGAATAGTGGGCACTGATTTGAGATTTTTTGTGTTTGTGGATGTCACACTCCCTTATTTGATCAAAATGAAAAATGTAAGATATAGTATTTTTTCATTAGGATTATGAGCAGAAGCCTGCTGTCCATGTTTTCTTTTTATCATATTGATACTATCTTACACTGGAGCTCAATAATCTGATCACCATTTGAACCTCAGCTACATTCTGGCCGGTCAGGTGTCCAGGGAAAGGTCAGCTGTGATATTGCTCAGGCAGCTGTGACCACACCTAACCACTGGTCCAGAATGCAATGTTTTAATAATCATATTGTTTCTTTTTTCAGACTTCAGTATGATTGCTGATAATCAGTTTTTGAAATGGAATCGCTCCAAATTCTGTGGCAACACAGTGGGTATTTTTATTTCCTTACTTGAAGTAATATTTTACACCAAAGCCTGTGTTTGTGACTTGTATACTATTACCGTTCATGCACATTTTGACCACTGATTGTGTTTAAGCGTGTTTGAATGTAGTAAATGTTTGCACTTATGGCAGCTGTGATCCGTGTCGGCACAACAGTGAAAATGCCTTTACATCTCGGGCAATATAGTGCCATGCCAATAAGATGCAGATAAATACATTTCCACCCGTTACCTTTGTTGTTAAATGCTTTTGCCAAGCTTTACAGCCCATTTGCTGTATGATTGATGTGTTGGAGATGTACTTTGTCTTAACTTTTGTCAGTCCATCGTCTGTATTTTTACATAGGCAGAATATAATGATATACATATTTAGCATAGAATCTAAGTGCAATCAGAAACATCACTGTATCCTGAAATTGTCTTGTGTGATCTAAGTGGCTGTTTCAGGTCAAATGTCAATTGTATGATTCCACAAATGTCGATGTTGATGACAGTAAAATCTATCAGAGTAATAAGAATATATAGTGTAATAATAAAAATGCAGCTTTGCCAGTGAAGATATTTATTTATTTAGATTAAAAGTGCTCATAAAACTAGATACATATTGTATTTATCTCTACAAACATATCTGTATATATTTATAACTTACAGTGATTTGAACAAATGCATGTTGCAATATAAGACAAATAATAAGAAATGGATATGAATGGATAAGAAAAAAGCTGAAATTGCAAAATTATTTCAGTTTCAAAGGCGGCTGTTTTAAATTTGTCTTATTTTTATTGTAAACCATAATGTTTTAGTCTCCTTGTCTGCCCTGAACCTCTGAGAGTTTGTTACACTGCTGGTTATGGTGTGATTGAAATATTGAGCAGAATCCATTTAAATGTCTCTTTAATGGAGATTGTCATGTGTGAATGCTTCAGAGAGATGTGTTTTGGCTAAATGTTCCACAACACATTAAAGTGACATTTGGTACTGGCTTTTCCGGGATGCTTTGTTTTTGTTTATATGTGAAGATTTATTTTGTATCAATAGATTTGATCATTTTAAGACACTTTGTTATAGTTTAATTACTTTGATTCTACTGTTTAAACTGACTGATATAACATCATATAATTCTAGGAGATAGGAAATTTGGTAAACTGTGGCTGTAAACTTTAGAAAATGAGGTTACCATTTCTGCATTATTTTGTTAAAGATGTCTGTTTAAACCATAACATTTTGCAACTGCAATGATTCACTTATTGCATTGAAATGATTAAAGTCTTGTTTGTGGATAAAGGTTTCCTCTGAGAGCGATAAAACTGAGAGATTAGTCACTTAATTGTTGTCTCCAGCCAACGGGAGCATCTTAACCCCACTGTCCACATGAGTCCTGGCTCTGTGTCAAGCACATAATGATCAAAACTACCATGTTTACATCAGAGATTACATCTAAAATAAATAGAAACTTCATCTTGGCATATTTTAAAATGAACGTTTTATATACCCAGGTCTAGTGTCATGGCTAAACAGTTATTAAATTACCTGGTCTCTACAGCTGAGATTATACACTGTAAAAAAAATCCTGTTAAAAAACGGATAAAGTACTGGCAGAAAATGATCAGTACATTTTCCTTTATTTTACGGACATTTCCGTTAATGCTAAAATGTAATTTAATGCAGTGCAGAATGTAAAATAGAATAAAATGAAAAATGAATACGGAAAATTCCTTAATATTAATATAGTATATTGTGCCCTATTTTTACTGATTGTTTTTAGAGTGTAAGTCTATAGCTATATAGGTCTAAGCTTTCCTTTCTACTGAACTCTACAAAAACTAATGACGTGCTGTTGAGAAATTCTTGGGAGTTTGGGTGTTTTCTTGCATTACTCAGTGGACAGTGTTGAGTTAAATTTGAATTGAGATGCCAAGATGCACAACTGCTATTTGAACGTAAAAGATGACTTAAAAGTCCAGTGTGTAATTTTTTGGAGTGTACTGACATGAAATGCAATATAATATACATAACTATGTCTTCAGATGTGTATAAAGACCTTAAATAATGAAGTGTTTTGTTTTTATTACCTTGGAATAAGCTATTTCTATCTACATACAGTACATTGTGGGTCCCCTTACATGGAATTCGCCATGTTGTTTCTACAGTAGCCCTAAACGGACAAACTGCTCTACAGAGCGTTTCGTAAATACGTTATCTCCTTTGGCAAAGAAGTGAAAACGCGACGATATCTTGTCCTGTGAGAGCTGCCGTAGTGCTTCAAAAGGGAGGTGTGGAGTGAGTCGTTGGTTGCAATTCACAACCTCACCGCTAGAGGCCACTAAAATCTCCCCACTGCTCCTTTAAATAAAAGTTGAAAGTTGAAATATGTCTAATCAGTTGATCAAATAATGTATTCTACATATTAGAGAATAAATAGACAAAAGTAGTCAAAATTGATGGTGTAATTATTAAAGTGATACTTCACCCAAAAATGAGAACTCTGTCATCATTTACTCACCTTCGAGTTGTTCCACATGTGTATAAATTTCTTTGTTCTGATGAACACAGAGAAAGAGATTTGGAATAATGCTTATAACCAAACAGATCTCAATACCCATTTACTCCCATAGTAGAAAAAAAATACTTTATCATGTTTTTTGTTCTGTTGAACACAAAAGAAGACATTTTGAAGAATGTAGGACAGCAAACAATTCTGGGGCACTTTTGACCACCATTGTTTTTTTTCCTATTATGGTAGTCAATGGGTGTTTGGTTATAAGCATTATTCCAAATATCTTTCTCTGTGTTCATCAGAACAAAGAAATGTTTACACATTTGGAACAACTCGAAGGTGAGTAAATGATGACAGAATTTTTATTTTTGGGTATCCCTTTAAAGCAACACTTTTGTTAGACCAATGATATTTTCTCTCATTTCAATTCAGTATCCTGTGGGCGTGGCCTGTTTGATTCAAATTCTGAAGGAGGCCAATTATTAAAATGTAGGTTCATCAAGTTGTTTAACTGACAGAGCTGTGTGCAACAGATTTTCTGATCACTAATTGGCATGAACCATAAGCTAGAAAGAAAGCATGAAAGGTCATCTGCCAGGCTAAGGTTAAGCTCTTTCTGACTTTTGAAGCTCTGCAGTCAACAAAGATCTGAATTCTTTCACAATCTCAAGTTTTAGATCAATGTACAGACAGCACTCTGGGTGCTAGACCAGTTCCAGACTTTGGAAACATTGCACAAATACACACATACTGTCTCAATGTTTGTCACACTTTAAAAACGCATGTAAATCATGATGAGAATACATTTCATAAAATCCAGCATATACAAGCAATTACAATGTCCTCACAGCATGAACAGGCATCTGGTGAAGGGTGTGGAGCTTAGTTCTTATTGAAAACATCCACAAGTTCAGTGCTCTTTCTAAACTCTCTAGAACTCCTTTGGTGGGACTCACTATCTGTATCGAGAACGGTGCAGCAACTGACTGATACGTAATATTCAACAATAGCACTAACATCAATATCCAATATCAACATGGGTAATCAACAGAAACTCTACAGGGAACAAAACGTGTAATTTCCAAAAGACTGGAATGGAGGAATGTCTGTGTGTAATGACTCACACACAGTCTAACAACTCCCATATGAACAGTGCTATGACAACAGGGAAGGGGGCAGGAAATTGAAGTAAAGCGCAGCTGAGAAGCTGAAGAGAGCCCATCATCACTGCAGGGATGAAGATGAGAGGACAACTTCCTTGCTTTACTGTGACTGAGGGATGTTGTGATGTCATAATGACTGTAAAGAACTAAATATAAAGTCTGTGATGTGGTGAAAGGTTAATTTTCCAGTGAGGGGATCTTGCAGACGAATGGAAAAGCTTTAGCACAACTGTTGTCATTCCAAGACCTTAAACCTGCAAAAGATGAAAAGAAAGAATGCAAACAATACAGGTTATCAATCGATTACAAAAAGAAATTAAACTATTTGCCTCACTCAATATTTGCTCAAAAATGCCCCCTAATTTATGTTATTTAAAACATTATTGTACCAGGTAAATCATTGACTCATAAACAACACAATGTATAAATTAAAGGTCCAATGTGTAATTTTGGGGGGTATTTATTGACAGAAATGCAATATAACATACATAACTATGTTTTCAGAGGTGTATAAAGACCTTACATAACAAAGCGTTGTGTTTTTATTAGCGAATTAGTTATTTCTATGTATAACGCGGGTCCCCTTACATGGAATTCGCCATGTTGTTTCTACAGTAGCCCTAACGAACAATAAGTTCGGCAAAGAAGCGAAAATAACATCTTAGTTCTGTGTCAGCCACCGTAGCACTTCGAAAGGGAGGGGAGAAGGGTGGAGTGAGGCATTGGTTGCAATTCGCAACCCCACCGCTAGATGACGCTAAAGTTTATACACTGGACCTTTAAAAAACATCCGTATAATAAGGCTGTCACAATATATTTTCACTACAAGATGTGGCAAAAACAAAAATTCTTGATAACGGTATTATCACAATATCTGTTGAAATAGTAAATTAAATTAAATAATGTTATTAGTCAAAATCATGTTTCAATTTGTTTATTTTGTGTGGCAAATGTGTACTATGTTGGAGTATTAACACTGGTGATTGATTATTTACAACATTATAATATGTACAAAAGGAACACAATATTAATGAAAACTCACCACTGTTTTGTCTGTACCAGATCTCCACACAATCCTCCTCTTCGGGGATGCGATGAATGCCATCATCTGGCTGGTTTCCATCCCAGTAACTGTATTCATAAGGTGACCCATCTGTCCACTCCAAAGTGCCCTCCTAGCAACAAACATTGATTAATAATGCTGTCACATTTGCCCCTTGACCCTGGCGTTTTAACCAAAGCTTTCATGTCACGCATAAGTTCATTTTATAGGAACTCCCCACAGCAGGTTTATAGACATTCTCTTTACAGATCAGATGGTTTGTTGTCCATAAATCATGTGCTTTACACACCACCACACTTTGGTGGAAGAGTTTGCTGGCTTCAACTTGACTGGAATTGATTAAACATCACTTATCGAAATCATATTTTTCTTTCATTCAATTATTAGTCAGGGGTTATATAATCAGGGCTATAAATAAAAATTATGTCAGTAGTGGATTAATCAAATGTGTGACGTTTTGAGTAAGTTTTAACAATGTGATTGAACACAGAATTTACCGAATTTGCATTCATAGTAAAGAAAACATAATAAATGACTGATGTTAGGATACAATGAAATAGTGTGTGATCACATTCACCTGTCTCCTATCATGAAGGCCAATCCAAATGTCTGTTGGAATTCCTGGTACACGGCTATTCACGAGATCATACACAAACACGTTTTCTTCCCAGCTATGAATATATGCCAAAAAAAAGCCATCAAAAGGTGCAGACAAATCCTCCAAACTGTAAAACATGTCACATCTCAGCATTCTTGTACCTTGTCCAACTAACATTTCAAAAATATTTTTACCTGTGGATGGAGGCGAGCTTGGCTGATTTGTGTCCATTGGAAAACTCTGCACAGTACAGATCTGCTTCAGCCCAGGTCCGGTTCAGAGGGAAAAAACGGTAGCAGTAGCCTTCAAATTCAGTCCAGAAAAGTGGACATGTTACGGGCTGGTTCGAGTCTGATAGTTGTAGGGGCAGTGCTGAAATGACATAATCCCCCAAACATATAAAACACATTATTATGTTATTAGTAACATCATCTGGAAAGTTTCTAACTTATTACGAAATATACTGTCACTGTTTCCTTTTTACAGCAACAACCTGTATTCAATTTAGAAAAAACTGTATGCAACAAAAAGAATTACAGCTGTAAAACATTTACATATTTCAACTTAAAAACTTTAGTTCAAAGGCTGACTCAAATTTTTAAGTTAAATCAAATTGGCTTCACAAGTCACTTGAATTCAAATGATATTAAATTAACTTAAAAAATCTATTTCAACTTAATATAATTTAAGAGTAAATAATAAAAATAAGAGTTTTTTCTTTCAAAAATACTTATATGATGAATAAGATTAATTGCAATAAACAGTTTAATTAAACATTGCATAAAATTAATAAAAACATTTTCTTTAATTAATGTATTTCAAATGTAATCTTATTTAGAAAACTTCCAGAAGCTTCCAGAAAACTAAATCTTTTAAAGAGGATTTTTCTCATGGAGGATATATCAATAGAGGATATATTAGAACAGTCTCATGACATCTGTGTAATATAAACAATTATGAAGAGATACCTCATAAAATTTTGTGACAAACAAAGACACCTTAACAGCTTAAATCCTGTGATGGTCATTATTTGGCAAACCAGCACTGGTTATTCTCTGTCTTCAAAAAGGTTTTAAAAGTTAAAAACATTTAAGCAAGATAACAGTGTGTGTTTGCCTTGGTTTTTGTCACTCACCTTGTGTGATCTTGATGTTAGTTGAAGGCAGAGCCCCCACTGAGAAGTCATTGAGCAGTAGAACTAAACACAAATCCCAGCAGTGCATTTTTAGTGCATTTGAGATGAGATTGAGATCTGATGTGTGTGCGCCACAGGACTGTGTATAGTGCTGGGGAGATTAGAGGGTGTGTGAGCCTTTTTCAACCCCTTCCTTTTTGTTGGACTCTTCCTACATGGTCAGGTCCAGAACTCTGACATCAGACTGTGTGTGAGAGAGAGAGCGGGAGAGAGATGCCAGAAGGGGACTAATATTTTGTGCCATACAGTATGTAATGTTTGATGAAAATGTTGAAAGTCATATGTTAACTATGCTTTAATAAATAAACTAATTTTCAGTTACAATCGGATTTACGTATTGAAAATCTCTAACTCGAGCAGCTAGAATAAGTAATTCAACACCCCCAATCAAATCCATGTGACTAGATGATCTTCATTCAACATTTCGTATTATTTCGTATTACAACATCGTATTATATTGTATTGTCATTGTGTTGAATGTCTGTACTAGAAGCTTCCAACACCAAAGAAAATTCCTTGTGTGTGCAAGCACACTTGGCAATAAAGCTCTTCTGATTCTGATTCTGATTCTGATTTCACCATATAATAATTTGGAAGGATTGTGATTTCCAGCTTGTCTTTGAGGCTATACTGAACACCCACTTCACATTGTTTGCTTAGTTCAATTAGGCTCATCTGACACCGTCTTGCAGTTGATAGTGGGTCTGTTTTATCTCGAGGACTACGAACTCATGCTATTAAAGGGCCAGATTTTCTCTTATCTCTGTGAGGAGGACTGCCGTCTGTATAGCAACATAAGGGAAGCACGACACAGACGACTCATTCTTAACTGAAGAAGACTTCCATTTAAGTCAGACAACATTGTTGCTAAATACGGCTTCTTATTGAGGTTTATTTTGTTGCTGTTTTCTGTCTTGTATTACAAATAAGCTGGATGTAATGGAAAAAAGATATGTATGTAGACAAATAATAGTGTTTTACAGACACCAAAGTGTCTTTCAATACATCTTTCATGCACCAAGATGTCTTTCTCAGATAGCTTTTCGATCTTACAGCATCATCAACCTGGGTGACCTCTATAATACTAATATAAAACTAAATCTTTAAACATTATATTTATAGAACCTAACTCCATTCACTGGATCACCAAGCTTTAAACCCAGCCAACAATGTTTCTAGACATTTCCAGTGCATCATTGGGTGTACCCATGATCTGTGTGTGAAGATGAACTCAGACAAGTAAGCTAAAAATATCCTGTTGAGTCTATTGATTTTGATTTTCAAATAAACTGATATGCTGACAAGATGAAACATTTCACTCTCTATTATTGTTGTAGAGCTTACAAATGATACCTGCTCATACAACAAATTGATACTTGAATAGCGAATTGGGTGATGACATAGTGATTAGTGGTGATGTCACAACAAGTAATTATGTCATTATGAGTGATGACGTCTTAATAAGTGTCAGAGATGGCATAATGAGTGCATAACAATTTGCATAATGAGTTTGATTTGATTTACGTGTTATGCATTCTATCTGTGTTAACATTTTTCATAGAATGCTAAAAAAATTTAATTCATCCTTCTCCTTTAACAAAATGTCCAGGAAATGCTAAAGTGCCCTGAAAGACAATGAGATTAGGACTGTTTTGCTCACTCTGTCTCAACTCCTTAATGCCACATTAACTTTTGTGTGGTTCAAAAGTCATTTTCAAAATTCTAAGAGTTTAGGCAGAGGAGTTCTCCTTTAAATAAATACTTACCCTTCTAAATACTGTAAAAATAAATTTGGCTATGAATACTAAAGTACTATAGGCTGCTTTCTAAGTGCTCTTCTTTGTCTTTCTGTTCCTAAGGTCTGTGAACGCCTAAATTGTTATTTTTCTTCTAGGTAGTCTTCTATGATTACTTATTTCCTCACATTGGTTGCAATCCCTCTGGTGTATTGCAGACGATAATGCAAGCAAGATATGCAACATCTGTGACATTTCCTGTGTCACTTCCTGTTTGCAGGACAACTGAGCAGCTGGACATATTGCTAATAATGTGAATGTTATTTTGACCCTTAACTTCCAATTCCTGTAGAATTACATCAGCCGCTTTCAACCCGCAGAGCTGCAGGGGAACATGTTTACAAATCATATGTTTTTCCATGTGCAATTGTAATAGGTCATTTTGAGAGTAGTTATATATTTTATGTTAACCCGAGAACTTTAAGCAGACAGATCATCTCCATAAACCTCCATAAGTTACCAGCTGTTATTTCTGTGACCTTTCTTGTCTGACATCCTCTTTATTGCCACAGTATTTATTGTGCATATTGTTGCTTAGCAACCTGCATGCATTGGGGTGGGCAGGGGTTGGGCCACAAACCATAGAATCATATTCTCTGAAGGACAGAATGTGCAGTTCTCAGTGGACAATCTCTTTTGAGCTGAATGGAATGCCATGCATGTTTCATGTAATTGCAAGGTGTCATTGTATACAGTGTATATTTGTCATTAAAAAAATTGGAGTAAAAAATATTTTTTATCATCCTGATCTCTCAGAAATCTCTTTAAGCTCCTTGCTGCCATCTTGTGATACGATTATGCAGTGTGGGTGTGGTGGACAGATATGCAAATATCAATATCTGACCTTGGAAAATGAAATGTAATGATATACCAAACACATCCAGTGAACCTTGAAATAAAATTAATAAATATTTATTATTTCTTTAATAATTTAGCTTTAGCCACTGAATGATTAAAGTGGTCACAGCTGTGCTTTGGTCAAACCAACTTCATGTGGTAAATGTTTAAATCCGCAGATATTTTGTTAGAAAATCTGTTTAAACATGAAGATATAACAAATTGCGTGCTGCAAACACATAGGGTGGGTAATGAATAGAGAGAACAATGGAGAAAATTTAGGCCTACTATCGTCCCTACTGAAAAGAAAACGGTCAAACCCTGCCCAAAATACATTAGAAAATTTATTTAATGGTTATAATGGGACTGGTATGCGATGGATGCTATTGTGGTGTGTAACATTAAACCTATTGGAATAATTCCCAAAACACACTACAAAAGGAAATTTGTAATGTTTTTTGTCGAAAAAGCTATGGTTTATAATGCTATTTTAATGGAAACCATTAAAAAATATTCTGTGATGGTTTCTATTGGGTATTGTTCTTTCAGCAGGGTTATTTGCATGTGTGATATGAAGAGCAATGTAGCAAATATAAAGCTCAAAAATTGAATGGGTATATCTGACTGGGATATAATTTTCCCAAACAGCAAAGACCCTGTCAAAACAAAATCCTTTCTTATAATTGTTTTAATTTCCACCACATTAAAGCAGAAATACATTTCTTAAAATGAACTTTTTACCCTAATATGTTGAATAAAATAAGTGCCACAAAGAGCATTGGTTACCTGAATGCAAAAGGTAACATAATACGCGTACTTGTAAATGTATGACTTATTGACAAGACGAATTTTAATTAAACAGCAAGGAATGCGCTGTTTACGTTGTTTTCTTGCTCCCTGTGGTTCCACCTGCAGATCTCTGTATTTTCAACACATTCCTGCTGTCACTAGGCAACCACACAGTCAGAGAATCTAGCTAAAGCAACAGATGTTTCTATTTTCTGCTTCGAGTCAAATTAGGACTATAGAAATGTCACATTCAGCTTTAGTTTGTTAAGCCTACGTTGCCAATAATTTTTTCTATTTATCGCCTTCAGCTACAAATAAAAAACAACTATATAAACAATTCCATGGTTCTGCAATCAACAATTGTGCATTAACACGGAAATACATCTGTCTCCGCGTCACTCCAAATAACAATAGCGATGACGTTATTTTATTTACCGGCAGATGGCGCTGACGCTGTGTGAACTAACCGCCCGCGCTGAATCGAAGAGCGGAGAGAAATAGATGGGAGGGTCAGGCCGCTCACTGCCTCTCAGTTTCAAACACACACAGTGTATTTCAAACCTGTGCATGGACATAAAGTGAAAGCTGAAATTAGGAGTTGCTTTTTCCCGTGTTAGACGGGTCATGCTGTCTTCGCAAAGGTAATGAGCCGCAAAGCCTTCGGGTCTCGGCTGAGCAGCGCCCACAAACTGCAGCGAAACTGGAATGACTGGCAGCCCAGGTAAGTAGCGCAACTGTCGGTTGAGTCCTTGCACAATAGACCGAGGCTTTAGCGAGGCCTTAATCTCGTCCGTCCTTTTATCGAACAGCAGCGCTGTCTTTATTCACGTGAGGTGATTTTTTAAAAAGCCATTTCGAACCAGTAACCTTTTATCACATTTTACGACGCTATTGTTGCTCAAGTGTGTTGAAATCTTTGTTACGTTGTCACGCGGTGAAGCTGACAACGTCAAACGCTCACGTTATTCGAGGCTGGTTAGCTAGCACAAGCTAACCCAATAATCGTTGAACACTGACGAAATTTACCATGTGGATTTTTGTCCGCCAGCTGGATTTGTAAAAATTGAGCAAAATGTGACCGTACGTGCAGTGATTGGTGTGTCTTTGGCGGACATACTGTTGTGTCGTGGCATTCATTTATGGTTTATGTGAAGAAACGCGTGTGGTCTTATACGTTTAGCCATCAGCTATCCAACGTTATTGTCTTATTATTATTGAGGGTACAAGTGTGGTGGTTTTGTTACACGAAGTACAATACTCGTTTTAGAGAATTGAATTCGTTTTCAAGTCATTCAGTTAAGTTGGAGCCTAATTTTATTGCCACATGCTCATGTCACTTTGTAAACCAGCAACATATGCTTTGCTCGTGCAACTGTTGTGTGATATCCAACTTTAAAACGTACTACTTTTAATTTGCATATTTCCATAGTTTAATCAGCTAAGCCATCTGAATTAGTCTGAATGTTAATGTCAGCATTTTGTGTGCTTGTGTTTGTCAGGAAAGCAAACTGATCAGATGTGAATTTGTGAGTGCATTGAACTTTGCGTGTAAACGGGACAAATGAAATCTTCAGCGTGTCTGCCAATCAAATAGTAAAACTTTCAAAGCCGTATAAGAATGAACCTCAATACTGCCAAAGCTACATGACATATTTGTAACTTATCAATGAATAAATGTTGTCATGAGAGAAGAACTATTGATTATCTGGTTGTTAATTGTGGATGATTATTAACAGGCTGTACTCTAATATAAACGCCACAGAAGTCCATTTTAGATTTACCTTGTTAGTTGGGTTGCATTACTTGTTGCTGTGGAGAATGAAATCCCAGTAACGTCAAACGACGCCGTCTCCATAATTTCTGGATAGAATTGTCAGAATTGCCTGTAAGATTCATAGATAACTTTAGTTTGCGTTGACTGCGTTTTATTATCCACCACCTAGCTGTTAAGAATTGGTAGTTTCTATAATGTAAAAATAATTCTTCTGTAAATTGTTCTTGTAATTTAATCTCTTGTATGAAAATATTGAATATGACAAAATATTTGACATTAAGCAAACATTGTTTTAAATATACATTTTGTTTTGATATACCTAGATGTTTTACTTGCCTCGTAACATTGTTGCTCTTGTATACAAACTATAGATGTGTAAACCAACCTCAGAGCCACTGGAGAGATAATGTTACTTGATGGGGTTTTATACGTGTGATGTCATATATCTGACTGAGTAACTTCCCAGGCTTTTCTGTCTAGTAAACTTTATATATATATATATATATAA